>NC_056746.1:774553222-774563222 GCF_019279795.1 Protopterus annectens | reverse complement strand
ATGTTTCCGGAAGCATTCAGATGATTTGGATGACAGCACAATACTGTCTTCCACCACGATAACAGCTATGACTGCAGACTACGACAAGACAGGGCAAGTATCAGTGACAGGGAACACATGCAATGTACTTGACTTCTGCAGTCAGGAAATATTAAAGTTGTAAATACGTGTTTTTCTTTCATCTTTTCCCGGTTAGGGGGTCCACACAGCGTTACTCCAGACCGCTAATGATTGGCAGATTGGCACCAGATTTTTTACTGGTGCCAAGGTGCCAGCTCTACATCCAAACATCAGCCAAGGGACGTCTATTCTACGCTTGTCTTTCGAACTCCAGTCGACCAAAGGGAGGACATGCAGATTCCACACAGAGGGCACTCCAGCTGAGAGAACCTCTTCGTGTGAGGCAGCAATGCTAATGCTGCACCACCAAGGCTAACATTAACGTCGTAAATACTAATTTTCCATATTTTTCCTTTTAGAAACAATTCAGTTGATCATGAGCAAAGCTTATCAGGTGAAGAACCAGTCCAAGTTACTACTGTAATTACCGAACAGTCAACAGATCGCAGTCCGGATAAAGTAGTGGGACTTAGGTCTGTGGCAAGGTAGGTACCCTTATCACTTCTACTTTGCAAGTTCATACTACTCATACCTGTCATGCAATACCTACATGCATTTCAAAAACTATCATTTTTATTATATGCAGATGTCTTAATTGGACCAGCAATGCACCACAAGAAGACCTTTCAGGAACAGTGGACTCTTTAGTCTCCAGTCCGGAGTACTCAAACTGGTACATCTATGGTGATATTTTATTTACATTATCAGTTTATGTGTTTCTTGTCATGTCACTAATAGTTCATCTCGTCTTCATGCATTCTCCTTTGTAATTATGATCATCCCTTCTACTTTGTAGTTAAGATCATGCCATTTACTCCAACATTAATTTTGTGCAGGGAT
Organism: Protopterus annectens; assembly: GCF_019279795.1. NCBI lineage: Eukaryota > Metazoa > Chordata > Ceratodontiformes > Protopteridae > Protopterus > Protopterus annectens. The sequence goes on along the minus strand of NC_056746.1, from coordinate 774,562,262 downwards.
GCTGAACATTCCAATGATACTGACAATGAATTTGAACAGTTTGAAGAAGGATGCGATTCTGACAGGCTCGATCTATCTGATGCTACATCAACTGTGACTAATGATTATGAAAGTGAAGCTCAATCACTGTCACAGGCTGCAGTGCTGCTGGTGTATCAGGAGAAACTTCTTCAACTTGCTCAAAAGTGTATTTTCCACCGGTGTTACAAATGCAGAGCAAAGGTTTCACTATCCAGTTCAATGTCAGGATCTTGCCTCAGACTGGAATGGGTAAGGTTTTCACATTACCTCAGTGCCCAACACTTTGAACTAATACTATTTCTGTTAGTCTCAACTGATTTTCACAGTTGATGATAATAGAGTATAATTATGTCACATACTTTTTCCAGCTTAGGTAATTACAGATATCATGCAGTTCCTGTTGTAGAGAATTGCTGCCACACAACTCATTGCATCATATGTCAAACTTAATCATAGAAGGTATTGCTGTAGTGAGGCAGCCTGAAACAACGAATACAATGACACTCATAAAGTCACCATAAACAAATTAGTAACAGACTGTTCAACATATTATGGTTGAATGTATTGGCAGCCATTAGTAGCAGGGGATGACAAACACTTGGCTGTTTTATGTCAGCCAATGCTTATGTAAGGCAGCATGTGTACTGAGACAATACATGTGTTGTGTTCAGTACATTAGCTGTGGCATTAGCTGCAACATGTAAAGTAACTGACGTTGCTGTAATGATAATTACTCCTGTGCATGCCCTACACTACAGTTACTGTAATATGAGAGTACTAAATTGAAATAAGTATCACATTACTTTTTGTTGGATATTTGAAATATGCTAGATAACTGACAGAAAACTAATGGTATCTTATGGTTTGCTAATGATGTGCCAATATCTTTTAATTTGTTAGAAGTGCTCCGCAGGACATGCTGTGTACCGATGGAGCAGCCAGCCACAACTCAAAAATGGATTAAATGCTGGAGATCTGATGCTGGCTACGGCAACCTGTCTCTCCGGAAATAACTATGCCAGGGTCTCACTACTTGCAAGTTGCCTTGGTTTACCAATTATGAGTCGGTCATCTTTCTTCCGTTATCAAAGACTTTACATAGTACCAGTTATTGAGGAGTACTGGCAGGACATGGTTGGCAAGATGCTTTCAGCACGTAGAAATACAACAGTGACGATCATGGGTAATAAGAAGTTATGTACCTACCATAACGTTCCATGTTAGTTGTCTTCTCTCGCCTTCTTTCTTGCTTGATGGGTTCGGAGCCGATCCTCGGCTCCGACTCGGCACTTGCTAAGCTCGAGAGTCACTTTTACCAGCTCGAGGCAGCCCCATATCCCATGATGCAAGGCGGTAAGTACCCAGATCTCGTTTGATGACAAAGGGCAATAGCACCAAGCATAAATACTTCCCAAAGGAAGAAAGAAAGCCTACAGGATGAAAGAAGGACCAGCTCTGAATGGTCTTCAGCATAATAATTTCTTGTAGAAAGGTCTGTCCAGGCCTGGGGGAAGGAGGGAGGGTCGCAAGAAAGAAGGCGAGAGAAGACAACTAACATGGAACGTTATGGTAGGTACATAACTTCTTAATATTAAGTTGTCAATCTCGCCTTCTTGCTTGATGGGACCGCGTCCCTAGCACCTCTATCCTGGGTGGCTCAATGGAACAGACTCTTGAGGACTGTAGAGCCAAAACTGGCTCTGTCCCTGGAGGCCAAGTCCAATTTGTAATGGGAAACAAAAGTATGAGGAGTGGCCCAAGTGGCGCTGCACAAATAGTGTCTAAAGGAAGTCTAGCTTGAAAGGCTGTAGAAGTAGCTAAGCTCCTAGTTGAATGTGCTTTAGGTTTTGAGCACAGCTGTTTTCCCTGACCAGATAAATTTCAGAGATGACAGAAGAAAGCCATCTAGATAAAGTCACTTTAGAGACAGGAAGGCCTTTCTTGTTATCCGCATAGGAAACAAAGAGTTGATCGGATTTCCTAAATTGTTTAGTTCTGTCCAAATAATATCTGAGTTGGCGGTGGACATCAAGATAATGTAGTTTTGTTCGATCTGTTTGAATAGTTTGGAAAAAATACAGGAGATCAATGGATTGATTCAAATTAGTCTTTGAGGCGACCTTAGGCAAAAAGGTCGGATTAGTTCTCAATGATACTCTGTCCTTGTGAAAGACCAAATAGGGGGGTCGAACCGATAGAGCATGAAGTTCAGACACCCTCCTGGCCGATGTAATAGCTACTAGGAATAATGTTTTCCAAGAAAGAAATTTTAGGGAGCAAGAAACAGCTGGCTCGAAGGGGGGAAGAATCAAGGATGTCAGCACTAAATTTAGATCCCATTGAGGAGGAGGATTCCTGATTGGAGGCTTTAGCAGGAAAATTCCTTTCAAGAAGGCTCTACAAAGCCTATGGGACATAATATTGTGATCTGCGATCCCGACATGAAAGTTCGAGATAGCAGCCAATTGAACTCTAACTGTGGAAGAAGAGGAGCCTGCATGAAAAATCCCCGCTAAGAAGTACAAAACTGCCTGAACTGGGGCAGTGAAGGGATCAATATTCTTGGCTTTAGCCCAATAAGAGAAACGTTTCCATTTGCTTGTATAAATCCTCCTGGTAGAGGATTTCAAAGAAGCTACTATGATGTCTCTAACAGGGTTAGAGATCAAAGGAAGCCTGGCTAAGGAAGGAAGTGGAGCAACCATGCTGAGAGGTTGAGAGAAGGGATAGACCAGTGCAGCTGACCGGATTGGTGAACCAGAAGATCTGGCACTGGGTCCAGATGCCACGGCTGCACCAAAAGGTGATGATGGAGGAACGGAAACCAAATTTGTCGAGGCCAATAAGGAGCAATGAGAATCATTTTGGCTCTCAAAATGGTAGCTTTCTGGATAACTTGAGGGATCAGAGGAAAAGGAGGAAAGGCATAAAGAAGTCCCTGGGGCCAATCCTGGGTCAGAGCGTCTCTGGGGGGATGGCCTGACAGAGGGAAGAGAGAAGAAGTCTGGGCATTTGCTGTTTTGGGGAGTAGCAAAAGATCGCAACATGGGACCCCATTCCAGAAAAATCTCCTCCACTATAGATTGCTTGAGAGACCACTCGTGAGGCATGAGAATAGCCCTGCTCAATCTGTCCGCTAAAATGTTGGTTTTCCCAGGGATGTGCGTTGCTACCAGAAACCGATGAGAGGAGATCGCCCATTGCCATAGTCTGAGCTTCTCGACACAAGGGTAGGACTTGGTTCCGCCCTGTTTGTTGATATACCAAACTACAGACATGTTGTCTGTGTGGACTGCAATTGTCCCTACAGGAAGAGAGTCGTTGAGGGCTTGCAACGTTAAAAGCACTGCTCTCATCTCTAGGACATTTATGTGCAGGTGGTACTCGAACGGTTGCCACGTCCCATGAACCATCCTGCCCTGATAATGCCCCCCCCACCTGATCAGGGAGGCATCCGTGGTGACAGTGGCTACGGGGATGGGGTACAAAGTGTCTGTCTTGGTGAATCTGGGGAGAAGTGATCCACCAAGCAAGATGATTTTTGCAAATCTGTGTCACCAGAATTTGGTGACGCATTGGAAGTTGTTGGTAAGACCACTGAGTGAACAACATCCACTGAAGAAGGCGCATGTAGAAGCGAGCCAGGGGAAGAAGAGTAATGGCCGCAGCAATGAGACCTAATACCTTTAGAACTATTCTGGCCTGTACTTTCTTGTTGGCTAGAATGATCCTGACATGACTTTGAATGTCTGAAACTCTTTGGTCTGTAAGGGTAGCTGACATCCGAACAGTGTTTAAGTTTGCGCCTATGAAAGTAATAGACTGGCAGGGCAATAAGGATGACTTTTCGAAGTTGATCGAGATGCCCAAATGAGAACAAAGATTTATTATGTAATCCCTGGATTGAACAAGCTGATGCCTGGTGGTGGCTGACAGGAGCCAGTCGTCGAGATACGGAAACACCTGGAATCCTTGACGTCTCAGGTGAGCCGTGACCACTGCCATGCATTTGGTGAACACTCTGGGGGCTGTGGTGAGACCAAAGGGCAGGGCTCTGAACTGGAAATGACTGGACCCCAGCCGAAAGCGGAGAAATCTCCTGGAGCGTCTGTGAATTTTTATGTGATAGCACATCCTGAAGATCTATTGAGCACATCCAGTTGTCCTTCTGCAAGAAGGGCAGAATCGACTGAAGAGTGACCATTCGAATCTTGTCTTCCTCACAGACTTGTTGAGTCTGCTGAGATCCAATATTGGTCTCCAGTCTCCCGTCTTTTGGGGACCAAAAAGAACCTTGAGTAGATTCCGGCTCTGAATGGTCTGTTGTAACTGGCTGAATGGCTCTTTTTGCAGTAGTTTTGAGACTTCTAACTCTGCAATTTCCCTTAGACCGGGTGGAACATCTGGAAGGGAATTTGAGGGATAGAAAGGACTTTCCTCGAAAGGAATTTTGTAACCCTCGGATATGATCGACTGTACCCATCTGTCTTGAGTGAGAGAACGCCAGGCTTCTGGGTACAGCGATAGTCTTCCCCCGACTGCCTCCAAAGAGGGACAGCCGGGCAACATCTCAGGGATGCTGAAAGGGCTTGTCAGAGAGAGACTCTCTGTTTCCCTGGTTTTGTGGACCCCCTCTGCCTCTAGAGCGGCATCTGTTGTTGTTACCCCCTCTGCCTCTAGGGGTAAACTGACCACGTGAATCCGGCGTGACTCCTTGGGATTTGCGGAACCACATTTTGCCACCCTTCTGTCCTTTGGGATAAGGTCTAGAAGGGGTGGAAAAACGGACTCCTACGGCAGAAATAGTTTTGCCGTCCTGCTCACACCTGGTCAACGTTTCCTTCACTTGAGGGCCAAACAAAGTTGACCCATCAAAGGGAGTTTGTGAAGGACGCCTTAAAGGGATCTGCAAAATTACATAGCCGCATCCAGGCTTGGCGTCTAAGAGCCACACCTGTACCTGCGGCCCTACTTGCTCCATCAGCAGCATATGATATCAGCCGCATGGAGGAGTTTGCAATGGAGTTAAGGGTTCCTAGCTGCGAAGCAATTTTTTCCTGAGCCCCCGCAGCTGTAGGATCCTGCACAACTTCACCTAGCTCCTTAAGGATATCCCTTTGGAGTCTGGTGAAATGACAAAGGTAGTTCAGCGAATGCATAGCAAAGGTCGCTGAAGAAAACATCCGCTTACCATATCTGTCCATGGTCCTAGAGTCCTTATTAGGAGGATGGACAGGTGAAGGATCTGCAAGTTCCTTCTTGGTGGCAGCCACCACCATGGCATCAGCGGGGACACCTTTTGTAAGGAATTGCTTGTCCGACGGGGCAGTAATAAATTTGGAAGGCCTCCTAGGGACAGGCTCTACAGAGTCAGGAGCAGCCCACGCCTTTCGAGCAATCACCTGCATAAGGGGGTCGAAAGGTGGAGACACCCAGGAGGTGGAGGGCCGAGATCCAAATGCCTCTAGGTATACTGACTCATCCTCAGAGGGATTATTGGTGGGCCAGTTTCCCCTCTGTCTAAGGAGTTCTAGGATGTCTGAGAAGGAGACATCCTCAGAGGGGGATCCCTCTGACTCATCTAAGTCAGTATCTGAAGTGATAGACTCGGGGGAGTCTACGTGTTTCCTCTTACATGTCCTCTTCCGCGGAGGATCCCCCGACAAATCAGGAGAATCCTCGGAAGAGGGGGATATTCCCAGTGGGGAAACCTGAGGCGGAGGATCTCTGGGTCCTGGAGCAAGAGAAGTGGCAGAGATGTCAACAGGCACCATAGAGGGAGGAGCTAAGGGAACAGACTTCTGGCTGAGACCAGTGGCCAGCACACTCTTCATCACCTCGAAGACCCCCCTCCCAGGAAGGTCCGAGAGAACCCGCTCCGAAGAACTAGGAACTCCAGGACCCACCGAAAGGAGGGCTCGAGGCAGATGTCGGAGCCGAGCTCACCAAGGCCGAGGCTCCAAGGGGAAGAGCGGGCTCGGACAAGGGTCCGATGCCACTCACCCCCTCGGAGGAGACCAGGGAAGCCCGGCCACCGAATCCCTCTAAGGAAGGTCTCAAAGAGGAGATAAGAGTAGAGGCTGAAGGAGCAGAAAGGGGTATCTGTCCCTCAGCCATAGCAGAAACTATTCCCGAAGACTCCAACTCCAAACTCTGAGGTAGAGTCGAAGGAGGAACTGCAATGGGGTGTGGACTAATAGTCGTCTGCTGAGACGGACTATGTAGCATTTGGGCCAGTGCCTGTGACTTTAGTAATCTACTGATAACTCTCTCCAAATCATGGTCAGAAAGCCTGGATGACCTTGAAGATCGGCTCCGATGGCTCCGCTCCGAGAGGAGAGGCGGCCGGAGCCGAAGTATCGGCTCAAGGAAGGGGACCTAGACCTCTTCCTCGAAGGAACCATCGGAGCCGATGAAACCACTGAAACTGTCGGAGCCGACAACTTATCGGCACCGACAGGTAGCTTCGATGCATCGGCTCCAGCGGGCGATACAGCCATAAATGTAAGGGTGTCGGAGCCGACACGATGCCTGGGCCACATGGTGGTGGAACCGATCGGAGCCGACACGAAGTGGTCGAACCAGAGTCGCACCGATAGCCACGGTGCGAAGGTTTAGGTAAACCAGAATCGGCTCCAGCGAGCGATCTCGACTCTGAATGAGTCGAGCCGAGGCCACAGGCTTGGACACAGAAGCCTGGGCCTTGGAAGACTTAGAAGTCTTAGATGGGGCGACTTAGCCGGAGAGCTCTCCGGCTTAAGAAGGCCCCTCAAAATCAATTTATTTCTTCTTTCCTGCAGGACTCTCTGGCTAAAGGAATGACATATAGCACAGGAGTCCTGCAGGTGAAGAGGCCCCAGACAGTAAAGGCAAGAAGTGTGACCGTCTGTCAGAGACATCTTCTGACAGCACGAGTCACACTTCTTAAAGCCTGAGACCCTTTCTTTAGACATGGTGATAAACACACACACACAACACCAGTCCAAGAAATTAAATTAAATTTACCAAAAGGTATCAATAACAGACACACACACACACCCTAACGGGGGGGGATGGGATGGGTGAAAGTCTGACTAAAATTTATGAGGAGACAGGGAAATTTTCTGTCAGAAACAGTTTAAAACTAAGTTAAAACTAATAATTTTAAGGTTTTTTGTAAAAAGAGGCTAAAATAGTAAAGTAACAATTCACTTACCAGGAGCTGGTAAAAGGAGGACCTCATCAGCGAAGCGGCAAACGAGATCTGGGTACTACCTTGCATCATGGGATAAGGGGCTGCCTCGAGCTGGTAAAAGTGACTCTCGAGCTTAGCAAGTGCCGAGTCGGAGCCGAGGATCGGCTCCGAACCCATCAAGCAAGAATGAAGGCGAGATTGACAACTTAACATCAGTCATTACTGTAATCTGTATACATGACTTGCACTTTTGCTCACTTCTTTCGGAACTAATGGCTTTTGTATTCTTATTCATCTAGGTGATGCTCGTATGGACAGCCCAGGGCATTCGGCCCAGTACTGCACGTATACAATCATGGATGTTGCCACCAAAGAAATTATACTTGTACAAGTCATAGACAAGCGTGAAACGGAATTAAATTCTACTGTAATGGAAAAATTTGCCTTTGAGAGATGCATGAAAATCCTTTTGCAGCAGAAAGTTCATGTGGAGGAAGTGGTTACCGATGCATACCTACAAATTGCTAAAATAATGCGTAAGCATTCTAAGATAGTGCCAGCTTTACTGTCTTGACTTGTGATGCATCTTTCATATGTGCCTGCTCTATATACCTATTGTAGTCAATCTAAACTGCATGGTGTGGAGTTTGCCAAATGTAAGAAAATTGTGTGATAGACAGTTATTTCATGTACACCTATTTAGTATTTACTTTCCATGCATAAATTAGCATGACCGATTATTAGCTCAGATTTGCATAAGCATTGTGTGGCCACTCTATCCGAATTCTTGTAGAGTGCACTACAGTGCATGACTACTTAAACTGCTTGACTGACATGGCTAGCAATCAGCATGTTTATTTTAGACTTAACTTTCTTAATCCTTTTGTACATATGCTTGTAAGTACTTATTTGGCATTACAGTCATATCTGTGGTGTTATAAACGGGTAGTTCATCAGTATTTACATAACGTATCTTGCTTTTGACACCGTGGACTGTGGGTGGACAAGGGCTCCTCATACAAGTGCCTTACCAGGTTTACTTAACTTATGCTTTTAAGGCACATGTAACATAGAGATAGTGGCACTGCTGATGTTGACCATCACAATGATTCATGCTTCTACTCACACAGGGACTCAGTTCTCCACAATAAAGCATTCGTTTGACGTGTGGCATGGAGCCAGAAATCTAGGGAAAAGAATTACACAGGTAAAATGCTACCAAGGATGACAGTCCTAAGTGACACCCCCATTATATGTGTTTTCTACTGTAGTTCTTTCAGCCATACTACACCTTTTTTATTTTTTTCCAGGCTGGTAAACGACGTGGATGCAGAATTTTACGAAAGTGGTGCAAGGAAATAACGAACCATTTCTGGTATTGCTGTCAACAATCTGAGACTGTGGACCAATTTATGGTAAATCTGATCTATACATGCCTTTACTGTGTATTGCATACCAGTCTGTATCAATAGTTTCTGCAATTTGATGACTATTGTACTTGTCCTTTCCCTCTGCAGATGAGATGGAGTGGCATTTTACATCATGTGACTGATGAGCATGAGTGGAACACACAAGATGGCCGAGAAGATGCAGTCTGTAACTGTGAGCACGAACAACTTAGCCAAGAGCTAACTATTCCATGGATTGAGCCAGACAGTCCTGCACATAAAGCGTTGGAAGAAATTGTTTATGATGACAAATTATTCAAAAACGTCCACTACTACCTGAGCTACAGGTAGAGAACATTCCTTGCCTGTGTAAAAGTATTTGAACAGAAATTGTCAGCATCTGTGAAAGCTTGTGTGTGAATACCGTTCACTTAATATTTCAGTTGCATATGTCTGT
>NC_056746.1:774467045-774515540 GCF_019279795.1 Protopterus annectens | reverse complement strand
AAGGAATCTTGAGTGACAGGATGGTAAACAGAAAATAAGGGATTACCTTGATAACATGCATGAGTTTAGAAAACTTGTTATGCAACTGTTTTTGATAATAACTTTAGAGTATAAAAACTTTTAGCACAATGATGCAAGCAAAAGAAAGTAGAGAGGGCTTAGGGAGCCTATAAGAAAGAAGATACCAAGAGATCCTGTAGAGGTATTAGAAATATTTTAGAAATTCTATGAAAGTCTTTATGAAGCAGAGAAAGAAGGAAATCAAGAAAAGGTACAAATGGAAATGTTTATGGAAAAATTAAATATGCCAAGGTTAGAGGTAGATGAGGCTCAATTACTAACAGGATAGGAGGAGATGAGAAAAAAATGGTGATATATATAACCAATCCACGGGAAACCCCCCAGGAATAGATGGTATTCTTGTGTAAGTTTGCAAGCTACGAGGGAAAAAAAGATAAAGATCCAGAAGGTTTTGTTTAAAAGTATTTTAAGAGAAGGAGAAGTACCAACATCCTGGATGAAAGCAGTAGTAGCTGTAATACCTAGATAGGGTCAAGACCCATCAGATCCAGCTTCTTACAGGCCCATTTCAATACTAAACCATGACTATAAAGTGTTTACAGTGGTTAAAAGAATGGCAAAAGTGATGTTAAAATTGAAAGATATGGATCGATGTGGCTTTGTGGAGGGGAGACAAACACTTGACAGCATTAAAAGAACAGTGATGATCCAGAGGTAAGCAGAATGTCAGAAAGTACACTATTGTTGGTGGGTCTTGATGCAAAGAAAGGATTTGACAGAGTATGCTGGGACCTTATGAGGAAAGCAATGGAAGCATTTGCATTCCACAATAAAATTATAAGGTTGATTAGGATGATATATGAGGGATCAGAAGCTAAAGTTAAAGTGGGTGGATTCCTCTCTGATAATTTCTGCCTCGGCAGGGGAAGCAGGCAGGGGTGTCCTCTTTCCCCTTTGTTATTTACACTATATTTAGAAACAATGTCAAATAAAATAAGGGACTCAGAAATTCAAGGAAATAATTGGTATGGTAGTTAAGAAAAGTTGCCTCTGTTTGCTCTGTATGGCGTCTACCAAAATAACAATTAATAGAAAATGAAAATCAAACTCTAAACTAACTGTACTAGATATTATTTTATACCTGATAAAACCAGAAAAGCACATTTTAGTGTTGTGGAACATACTGAAACAGTTTTAAATCTTTTCAGGATATAAAATTAATGAAGCAAAACAAAGGCAATAGTGGTAAATTATGTACCCACACATGAATAGGTTCAGCAATATCCATATTTATGGGGACATAATAAAATTATATACTTAGGAGTATGCATTAAAAATGATTCTGGTGTGGCAGCTGCTAAGGATATGTGGGAAGAGACTAAAAAGATAACACAAAGACTGAGAAACTGGAAGCTCTGTTATATGTATATGGATAGTAAGATACAAGCTGTTAAAATATTTTTAGTCCCTTTAGTCTTATACACAGGTCAGGCATATTTTTATCAACCACAGGAGAAGTTGTGGATAGCAATTAATAAAGAGCTGAAGGATTTTATCTGGAAGGGTATGACAGCAAGAGTCAAGTGCGATAAACTGAGCATTCCAATAAAACAGGGCAGATTGGGATTACCCAATTTGAAGGGGCATTTCAGAGTTACACAGTTACGGCTCCTGTATATATTACAAGTGGAAACCTATAATTCAAAGTGGAAAGGGGTGATGATTTAATAGGGGGAAGCTCAAGAAACAAGGAGAGAGTAGTATTTTTGGATGCAGATTGCGAAGGCTGCCAGTCTAGCCAGATTTTGCAGATAATTCTATCATTTGAAAATATGAATGTAAACTACAGGCTTGTTGTCATAAATGTAAAGAAATAGTGTTACTGGGAAAAATATGACAACAGTGCACTCTACTGACCAAAGTAAAGCACGTGATGACCCTTTGATGTAGACAGTGGTGCCGAAGGGTCTAGATGAAGAAATTATTTCTATTGTTTTAACGAAGAGTTAAATTGCCAGATTTAAACATGCAAATGTATTTTACTGCTCTGCTTCCTGACCAGCTGCAAGATAACAAAATGAGATGTTAAGAATGTAAATGCAGTTTCTGTTAACATGAGAACCCAAGGAAGTGTGAAGAATGATGTAATGTGAATCAGAACTACAATTTAAATTTAAACAGAGAGAACCAGAGAGGATTAAGCATTTTTGTCTTGACCATCCAACTCACAGCACTGTCTTGCTCATATGTAAGTATCTTAGACTTGTGTTTTCTTTTAGAAATAGCTAGAAACTAGAAAGATTAGACTAAGTGTTTTTCTGTGATGTCAGAACTGTACTACTGAATTATTTTAAGTATTCATATTTCCATACCAGATTGGTCAAGGCCCGGGTTAACAACGACCGCCACCAGTACTATTAGCCAACAGGGTGTTGGCGAAAATTGGGCTACTGTTGGCCGAAGGAGAAGAGGAGGGGGAAGGCATGCCCGAAGGCAGGAAGAGAGGAGGAAGGTTAGGAGTGTAGTAGTGAGGGTAGGAACTTTGAATGTTGGCAGTATGACTGATATAGGGAGAGAGTTAGCTGATAAGATGGAGAGAAGGAAGGTTGATATATTGTGCATGCAAAAGACCAGATGGAAGGGAAGTAAGGCCAGGTGTATAGGAGGCGGGTTCAAATTGCTCTATCATGGTGTGGATGGCAGGAGAAATGGGGTAGGGGTTATCCTAAAGGAACAGTATGCCAAGAGTGCTTTGGAGGTGAAGAGAGTGCCTGATAGAGTGATGTTTATGAAGCTTGAAATTGATGGTGTAATGATGAATGTTGTTAGTGCATATGCTCCACAAGTTGGGTGTGCGATGGATAAGAAAGAAAAATTTTGGAGTGAGTTGGATGAAATGGTGGTGATGTACCCAAGGGTGAGAGACTAGTGATTGGAGCGGACTTCAATGGGCATGTTGGTGAAGTGAACAGAGGGGATGAGGAAGTGATGGGTAGATATGGTGTTAAGGAGAGGAATGCAGAAGGTCAGATGATTGTGGATTTTGCGGAAAGGATGGACATGGCTGTGGTCTATACGTATTTTAAGAAAAGGGAGGAGCATAGGGTGACGTACAAGAGTGGAGGAAGATGCACACAGGGCCAGTCTGAAGGAGATTGGAGACTGTAAAGTGGTGACAGGGGAAAATGTAGTTAAGCAGCATAGAATGGTGGTCTGTAGGATGACGTTGGTGATCAAGAAGAGGAGGAGGAGTGTGAAAGCAGTGCCAAGAATTAAATGGTGGAAGTTAAAAAAGGGTGACTGTGAGGTGGAGTTCATGGAAGAGTTAAGACAGGCACTGGGAGGCAGTGAAGAGTTACCGAATAGCTGGGTAACTACAGCAGAGCTAGTAAGGGAGACTGATAGAAAGGTGCTTGGTGTGACATCTGGACAGAGGAAGGAGGACAAGGAGACCTGGTGGTGGAATGAGGAAGTACAGGAGAGTATACAGAGGAAGAGGCTGGTGAAAAAGAAGTGGGATTGTCAAAGAGATGAAGAAAGTAGGCATGAGTATAAGGAGATGAGGTGCATGGCAAAGAGAGAGGCGGCTAAGGATAAGGCATATGGAGAGTTGTATGAGAGATTGGACACTAAAGAGGGAAAAAAGGGCCTGTACCAATTGGCTAGACAGAGGGACAGAGCTGGGAAAGATGTGCAGCAGGTAAGGGTGATAAAGGATAGTGAGGGGAAACGTACTCACAAGCGGGGAGAGTGTGTTGAGTAGATGGAAAGAGTACTTTGTGGGGCTGATGAATGAAGAGAATGAGAGAGAGAGAGAGAAGGTTGGATGATGTAGGGATAGTGAATCAGGAAGTGAAACAGAATAGCAAGGAGGAAGTAAGGACAGCTATGAAGAGGATGAAGAATGGAAAGGCTGTTGGCCCAGATGACATACCAGTGGAAGCATGGAGGTGCTTAGGAGAAATGGCAGTGGAGATTTTAACCAGATTGTTTAATGAAATTTTGGAAAGTCAGGGGATGCCTGAGGAGGGGACAAAAAGTGTTTTGGTACCTATCTTTAAGAATAAGGGTGATGTGCAGAGCTGCAGTAACTACAGAGGGATAAAATTGATCAGCCACAGCTTGAAGTTATGGGAAAGAGTAGTGGAAGCTAGGTTAAGAAGGGGGGGTGATGATTAGTGATCAGCAGTATGATTTCATGCCAGGAAAGAGCACTACAGATGCAATGTTTGCTCTGAGAGTGTTGTTGGAGAAATACAGAGAAGGTCAGAAGGAGTTGCATTGTGTCTTTGTGGACTTAGAGAAAGTATATGACAGGGTGCCTAGAGAGGAGTTGTGGTATTGTATGAGGAAGTCGGGAATGGCAGAGAAGTATGTAAGAATGGTACAGGATATGTATGAGGGTAGTGTGACATTGGTGAGGACTGCGGTGGGAGTGACAGATACGTTTAAGGTGGAGGTGGGATTACATCAAGGATCAGCTCCGAGTCCTTTCTTATTTGCAGTGGTGATGGACAGGCTAACAGATGAGATCAGACAGGAGGCCCCGTGGACTATGATGTTTGCAGATGACATTGTGATATGTAGTGAGAGTAGGGACCAGGTTGAGGAGACCCTGGAGAGGTGGAGATATGCTTTAGAGAGGAGAGGAATGAAGGTCAGCAGGGCTAAAACAGAATATATGTGTGTAAATGAGAGGGAGGGTAGAGGAATGGTGAGGATGCAGGGAGTAGAGTTGGTAAAGGTGGATGAGTTTAAGTACTTGGGATCAACAGTTCAGAGTAATGGTGAGTGTGGAAGAGAGGTGAAGAAGAGAGTACAATCAGGGTGAAATGGGTGGAGAAGAGTGTCAGGAATGATTTGTGACAGATGGATGCCAGTAAGAGTGAAAGGGAAGGTCTACAAGAGGGTAGTGAGACCAGCTATGTTATATGGGTTGGAGACGGTGGCATTGACAAAAAGGCAGGAGTCAGAGCTGGATGTGGCAGAGTTAAAGATGTTAAGATTTGCACTGGGTGTGACTAGGATGGACAGGATTAGGAATCAGTATATTAGAGGGTCAGCTCAGGTTAGACAGTTTGGAGAAAAAGCAAGAGAGGCGAGATTGCGCTGGTTTGGACATGTGCTGAGGAGGGATGCTGGGTATATTGGGAAAAGGATGCTAAGGATGGAGCTGCCAGGTAAGAGGAAAAGAGGAAGGCCTAAGATAAGGTTTATGGATGTGGTGAGAGAGGACATGCAGGCGGTTGGTGTGAAAGAGCATGATGCAGAGGACAGGAAGAAATGGAAACAATTGATCCGCTCTGGTGACCCCTAACAGGAACAGCCAAAAGAAGATGATGATGATTTATCTGTGATCTCTGAACTCTTGACTAGCACCATGTAGTAAGATGTATTATCTTGTGTTTTTATTATTTATTATTAAATAGTTTAAAACCTTTCAACTGTGGCTGCTTTGTGTAGAGATAATTTAAGCTCTAGAGTACATTGCATATTTATAGTGATTACTGTACAAGTCAACCCAGCCACTGGGGATGCACAAGTCAGTGCATTTCTTTGTGCCGGTCCCAAGCCCGGATAAATGGGGAGGGTTGCATCAGAAAGGGCATCCGGCATAAAACTTCGCCATATCATTTCATGCAGTCACCAGTAAATATTTCCATACCGTATCGGTCGAGGCCCAGGTTAACAACGACCACCACCAGTACTGTTAGACAACAGGGTGCTGGTGGAAATTGGGCTACTGTTGGCCGAAGGAGGAGAAGAGGCAGAAGGCATGGCCGAAGGCAGGAAGAGAGGAGAAAGGCTAGTACTGTGGTAGTGAGGGTCGGAACTTTGAATGTTGGCAGTATGACTGGTATAGGGAGAGAGCTAGCTGATATGATGGACAGAAGGAAGGTTGGTATATTGTGTGTGCAAGAGATCAGATGGAAGGGGAGTAAGGCTAGGTGTATCGGAGGTGGGTTCAAACTGTTTTATCATGGTGTGGATGGGAGGAGAAATGGCATAGGAGTAATTCTGAAGGAACAGTATGTGAAGAGTGTTTTGGAGGTGAAAAGAGTGTCGGATAGAGGGATGGTTATGAAGCTGGAAATTGATGGTGTAAGGATGAATGTTGTTAGTGCATATGCTCCACAAGTTGGGTGTGCAATGGATGAGAAAGAAAAATTTTGGAGTGAATTGGATGAAGTGGTGATGACTGTACCCAAGGGTGAGAGAGTGGTGATTGGAGCAGATTTCAAAGGGCATGCTGGTGAAGGGAACAGAGGGGATGAGGAAATGATGGGTAGGTATGGTGTTAAACAAAGGAATGCAGAAGGTCAGATGATAGTGGATTTTGCGAAAAGGATGGACATGGCTGCAGTGAATACGTATTTTAACAAGAGGGAGGAGCATAGGGTGACATACAAGAGTGGAGGAAGATGCACACAGGTGGATTATATCTTATGTAGGAGGGCCAGTTTGAAGGAGATTGGAGACTGTAAAGTGGTGACTGGAGAAAGTATAGTTAGGCAGCATAGGATGGTGGTTTTAGGATGACTTTGGTGATCAAGAAGAGGAGGAGGAGTGTGAGGGCAGCACCAAGGATCAAATGGTGGAAATTGAAAAAGGGTAATTGTGAGGTGGAGTTTAGGGATGAGTTAAGACAGGCACTGGGTGGCAGTGAAGAGTTACCAAACAGCTGGTTAACTACAGCAGGGCTAGTAAGGGAGACGGATAGAAAGTTGCTTGGTATCACAGTCGGACAGAGGAAGGATGACAAGGAGACATGGTGGTGGAATGAGGAAGTACAGAACAGTATACAGGCAAAGAGGTTGGCAAAAAAGAAGTGGGATTGTCAGAGAGATGAAGAGAGTAGACAGGAGTATAAGGAGATGAGGTGCATGGCAAAGAGAGAGGTGGCGAAGGCTAAGGATAAGGCATATGAAGAGTTGTATGAAAGATTGGACACTAAGGAGGGAGAAAAAAACCTCTACCGATTGGCTAGACAGAGGGACCGAGCTAGGAAAGATGTGCAGCAGGTAAAGGTGATAAAGGATAATGAGGGAAACATACTCACAAGCGAGGAGAGTGTGTTGAGGAGATGGAAAGAGTACTTTGAGGGGTTGATGAATGAAGAGAATGAGAGGGAGAGAAGGTTGGATGATGTAGGGATAGTGAATCATGAAGTACAATGGACTAGCAAGGAGGAAGTAAGGATAGCTATGAATAGAATGAAGACTGGAAAAGCTGTTGGCCCAAATGACATGCCTGTGGAAGCATGGAGGTATTTAGGTGAAATGGCAGTGGAGTTTTTAACCAGACTGTTTAATGAAATCTTAGAAAGTGAGACGATGCCTGAGGAATGGAAAGTGTTTTGGTACCAATTTTTAAGAATAAGGGTGATGTGCAGAGCTGTAGTAACTACAGAAAGATTAAATTGATCAGTCACAGCATGAAGTTATGAGAAAAAGTAGTGGAAGCTAGGTTAAGAAGGGACGTGATGATTAGTGATCAGCAGTATGGTTTCATGCCGGGAAAGAGCACTACAGATGCGATGTTTGCTCTGAGAGTGTTGATGGAGAAGTACAGAGCATGTCAGAAGGAGTTGCATTGTGGTTTTGTAGACTTAGAGAAAGCATATGACAGGGTGCCTAGAGAGGAGCTGTGGTATTGTATTAGGAGGTCAGGAGTGTCAGAGAAGTATGTAAGAGTAGTACAGGATATGTACGAGGGTAGTGTGACAGCGGTGAGGTCTGCGGTGGGAGTGACAGATGCGTTTAAGGTGGAGGTGGGGTTACATCAAGGATCAGCTCTGAGCCCTTTCTTATTTGCAATGGTGATGGACAGGTTGACAGACGAGATCAGACAGGAGTCCTCATGGACTATGATGTTTCCAGATGACATTGTGATCTGCAGTGAGAGTAGGGAACAGGTGGAAGAGACCCTGGAGAGATGGAGATATGCTCTAGAGAGAAGAGGAATGAAGGTCAGCACAGGACTAAGACAGAATATATGTGTGTGAATGGGAGGGAGGATAGAAGAATGGTGAGGATGCAAGGAGTAGAGGTTGCGAAGATGGATGAGTTTAAATACTTGGGGTCAGTAGTTCAGAGTAACGGTGAGTGTGGAAGGGAGGTGAAGAAGAGAGTACAGGCAGGATGGAGTGGGTGGAGAAGAGTGTCAGGAGTCATTTGTGACAGACGAGTACCTGTAAGAGTGAAAGGGAAGGTTTACAAGAGGGTAGTGAGACCAGCTATGTTATATGGGTTGGAGACAGTGGCACTGACAAAAAGGCAGGAGTTTGAGCTGGATGTGGCAGAGTTAAAGATGTTAAGATTTGCACTGGGTGTGACGAGTGTGGACAGGATTAGGAATAAGTACATTAGAGGGTCAGCCCAGGTTGGAAGGGTTGGAGACAAAGCCAGAGAGGCAAGATTACGTTGGTTTGGACATGTGCTGAGGAGGGATGCTGAGTATATTGGGAAAAAGATGCTAAGGATGAAGCTACCAGGTAACAGGAAAAGAGGAAGGCCTAAGATAAGGTTTATGGATGTGGTGAGAGAGGTTGGTATGACAGAGCAAGATGCAGAGGACAGGAAGAAATGGAAACAGGTGATCCGCTGTGGCGACCCCTAACGGGAACAGCCGAAAGAAGATGATGATGACTGTACCAAGTCACTCTAATAAGCCTTGACTGTTTAGTTATACTACCAACTGGATAATAATATTGCACAGTAATAATAATTGGACACCCTTTTAAGGGCCTTTGAGTAGCTGATAAATATTAGCTGGGTGTTGGCAGGTGGTACTAACATATAGTTTGGGTAATAGGGGCACAGCTGGAGAACCTGTGCCAACCTTCCCCAGGAGTGTATGTGTGGTTGTACAAACTCTTATCTCAAAGTGTGTGTGTGTGTCAGCTACTTGGGCAGGGACATGAAGCACTGGTTGTACAGAGATGGTGCTGGAGGTTTTAGCTGCCCAGCTGGCTGATATCTGGACTCTATAGCTGTGCCAGTGGGGAGTCTTATTGGGGACCTGGAGAGCAAGGGAGTGACCAGACCCAGACTGACTGTGATCTCTGTGTGCTCTTAAGGGAAATTACACTTTACTGTGTGTATTTGTTATCCTTTCCTCCTATATGAGATGCCCCTCACTGGTGCTAGTGGTGAGGACTGAGGCTCCTTGATTGCTGGACCAGGGCACGGGCATTACACAGATCATTAAGGAGAATAACAATAATCATACAGAATATTATATTCATAAAGTTGCAAAAAGTATTCTAAGAAATAAGCCAACACAGGAATGGAGAAAGGAGATTCTGCCAATAGGGATGATTGCAATCAGGGATACAAACAATAGGCAAGAGGGGGCTAGAATTTATTGGAGAAAACTGGCAAAGAAACCAAGGTATTCAGAGCAAATAACTAGAGAGGGAAAGGTAATAAAATGCGAAGACACCAGGAATTTATTTGGACTACAGGTTAGAGATTGCCTTTCCTCCCAAGGATTGATACCAGAAATAGAGGGGGTCCTAAATGAAAGACCAGAACTGGTATAGTTTTTAGTAGAATCTAGAACAGAAGCTGCTGTTAAAAAAGGAATAAAGCAAAGAAAATACTGCATGATAACTATAAGAGTCACTCAGAAGAGTTTAGAAAGGATTGGGAAGAGAGGCCGGAAAAGCAATTCGCAAAGAAAGAATGGGTGGATATATGTATGTCTCCCAACTATTCAACAAAATTTAGTAGATTTAGGATTTTTGCTTGGAAATATTTATATAGGTATTTTTATAACCCAAGTAGACTCCACAGAATTTTTCTTCAGGTATATAGCACATTTTAGAGGTGTGATGGGGAAAATAGAGATAATTGGGAACATATTTTCTGGGAGTGTAATGAGTTGGCAGACTTTAAAGATTCCCAGCAAACTACTCTATCAGAGATGCTGGGTGAGCAAATTGGTCTTGTCTTTCAGTTTTTCCCAGTTAGGGATTTCCACAGCAGAACACAGTCCACTTATGATTGGCAGTGGATTTTATAGTGCTGAGTTGCCAGTCCTGCGCCCAACCTTCAAAGAAGGCATACCCATTCAAGCACGGACCTACCTGTATGTCTTTAAACGTCACTCAACCACATGGAAGACATGCAGACTCTGCACAAAAGGTGCTCCAGCTGAGAATAGAACCGGAGAGCCTCTTGCTTTGTGGCAACAACGCTAACCGCTGCACCACTGCGGCCAGGTGAGCAAACTGGTATATCTAGAGAAATAATTTTTCTGAGATATATTACAGAATCGGAATTGCCTAGACATAGTATGGCCTTACTGAGTCTAATTATGGTGGCAGCTAAAAAAAACAATTACTAGAAAATGGAAATCAAAGTCCAAACCAAATGTACTAGAAGTAGTGAATATAGTAAGATAGATAAAACAACTGGAATTGGGATGTTTAGGAAAGGGTAGGAGAAACTTTCATAGTAAAAATGGGAAATATTGGAACAATACATATAGGGGAGGAATGAGGTTTAAAAGAAGGCAGAATTTGCATGAGCTATGTAATGTTTGACTGACAATGATGGGGTACATTATAAATAATGTTTGATATTTGCAATTAAATTTATGTTAATATGGTTTGTGATGTATAATGCTTACAACTAATATTATGTCAATTTGGTTTGTTTTCATGTATAGAAACCTATGATTATCTATGTCATAAGTGATAATTTAATAAAGATGTTTCTTGTTTAAATAAAAACAAGTGTTAAATGACAATAAATTGTGTATATGAGCAGGGCAAGGAAAATTAATTTGGTGGCTGTTCAACTAAACAGTAACACTGCAATGCAACAGAACATATAAATTAATGACAGTATTAATGACTAATAATCTTGCTTTGGAATGGTAACATGAAAATCTCTACAGACTCTTACAAATAATCATACTCTGCATCCTTCTCAGGACTGACAAATACCTGGGCCAATGGTCTCTCTCTCTCTTTTTCTTAGTGTAAGCTATAATGAACAAAATAAGTACAGTTGTCTACACTTACCATAAATGTAGATGTTCGAGTGTATTCACTGTTGCAATCATCACACTTGGGTTATCCTGCCAGGGATTGAATACCAAAGGCTTCGTATTTCTGCATTGGTTGCTGTCACATCAGGACTGATGTCAAGTCGCCAGTGGTACAAAATCAGGCAGCCGACGCCATTACATCAATTTTTCTTGCTCCAAATGTCAGGAGCAACCAAACAGGGAGCTAAGTTATGGTGGAAAACACCACCAGTAAAAAGTACATACCAATAGCCCTGTAAGGAGTGAGTAAGAGAGAGAGAGAGAGAGAGGAAGAGAGAGACAAGAGGGCTGGAGGGTGGTAAACCAGGACTGTAACAGTGAATACACTCGAACATCTACATTTATGGTAAGTGTAGACAACTGTACTATGTTCTTCGTGTTTCACTGTTGCAGTCATCACACTTGGCTTGATTCCCAAAGCTGAAGAATGGGTGGAGGCAGTCAAGAAGAGTAGGGGCCGGCTAGTATGCCATGCAGGACTGCGGCTGCAAAGCCTGCCCTGGATTTGGAAAAGATAGGCAGGTGGTAACGCTTGGTGAAGGTAGGAACAGAACTCCAAGTTGCAGCTTCCAGAATGTCCCTGGTAGGGACTCCTCTGAGAAAGGCTGTAGAGTTTGAAGTTGCCCTAGTGGAATGTGTTCCGACCCCCTGAGGGGGTGGTTTCCCATGGTGTTTGTAACAGAAATGGACATAGTGTGCTATCCATTTGGAGACGGTTTGTTTTGATATGGCCTTGCCCTCTGCCCCTGGTGAAAAACTGACTAGCAACTGGTCAGATTACCTAAAGGGCTTAGTCCTATCAAGGTAGAATCTGAGCTGTCTGTGCACATCTAAAGAGTGCAGGATCCTTTCCCCCTTATTTTTGAGGATTAGAGAAAAAGGTGGGCAAATGGATAGATTGGTTGAGAGCCAAACTGGACACCACTTTAGGCATGAAAGTTGGGTCAGTCCTAAGTAAGACCCTGTCAGCATGAAAAATGATGAAGAGTTCCACAGCTATAAGTGCTTGTAGCTCAGACACTCTTCTAGCTGAAGTGATGGCCAGAAGCAAGGCTGTTTTCCAAGAGGGGAATTTTAACTCTGCTGATGCTGCAGGCTCAAAAGGGGGTAGCGTGATCTTTTCCAACACAAAGTTAAGGTCCCAAGCAGAGGTAGGGGCTCTTCTTGGTGGCTTTAAGTTGTTAGCCCCTCTCAGGAATAGCTTGATGAGAGGATGTGAGAAGAGAGGTGGCTCAGTGCTGTAATGAGCAGAAATGGCAGAGGCATGGGTCTTAATGGAAGAGAAGGATAGGCCCCTGTGGAGTAGGTCTGCTAGGTAATCCAGGATGAGAGGTAAGGAGGGCTGTGCTGGATCCGGTCGTTTAGTGTGGATCCAGGAACAATACCTTTTCCACTTGTCAGCATAGGATTTTCTAGTACCGGATCATCTGGCTTCACGTATAACATCCAGTACCTGCTTGCTTAGGCTGGCCACTGGAGGAGAAGTCAAGGAATAAGCCAGGCTGCAAGATTCCGGCTCTGCAATTGCAGATGCAAGAACTGGCCCTCCTGCTGAGTCAGGAGAGTTGGGATCTGGGGGAGGTGCCATAGAGGCAACGGTGACAGTAATGGGTACCAGTATTGGTGTGGCCAGTCTGGGGCAGTCAGGATTGCCCTTGGTCTTTCCTCCCTTATCTTGAGTAATACTCTTGTAAGAAGAGGTAGAGGGGGAAATGCATAGATTGAGAAGTTTGCCCACTGGAAGGATAGGGTATCCACTTTCCAGGCCTTGCTGTGAGGTTCCCTGGTGCAGAATTGGCTAAGCTGGTGGATGTAGGGGGAGGCAAATAGGTCCACCTTCGAGGTACCCCATTTCTGGGTCAGAAGGCTGAAGGTGTTGTGGTTTAATTGCCACTTGTGTGGGTCTAGGAGATTTCTGCTTAAGCTGTCTGCCAGAGAGTTTTGGTTGCCTGGCAGGAATTGAGCTTGCAGGTGAATATGCATGACTGAGGCCATGTTCTAAAGGGTCATGGCTAGCCTGCAGAGTGGGTAAGAATGAGTTTCTCCTTGTTTGTTGATGTACCACATCACTGTGGTGTTGTCGGTTTTGATTAGTAAAGGCCCTGGAGAGAGTAGGGATCTGAAAGCTGTCAGAGCGTGCTGAACAGCTAGCATCTCTTTTTGGTTGATGTGCAGATGAATATGATTTGGGCTCCAGTGGCCCTGAATGCATCTGCTGTGCACCCCAGGCATAGTCTGCTGCATCTGTGGTCAGGGTCTGGGCGGCATAGGGTTGTGTAAAGGGAAGTCCCTTGTTGTGGTTGCATGCTGCTGTCCACCAAAGGAACTCTTTCCTTAGACAAGGTATCATAGGTATGATAGTTTCCAGGTCCTGAGAATGTTGGCACCAAAGACATTTTAAGTACCAGTGAAGTTTCCTCATATGCAGTCTGGCATACGGAATTAGTAGAATGCAGGAGGCCATGAACCCTAGAGCTTGCAGGATTTTCCTTGCGGATAACTGGGTTCTGGTGGCCAGTTGAGAGAAGTAGCCTGTCAGATAGGCTTGTTTTTCTGGAGTAAGGAATGTCATCTGGGATGCTGTGTCCAAGCTTGCTCCCAGGAATACAATTTTTTTGACTGGGGACTAGTTTGGATTTCTTTTCGTTGATAGTGTACCCCAGGGAGGTTAGAAGGTCCTTTACAAATGTCAGGTGCTGCAACAGCTTTTCCTGACTGTCTGCCTGAATCAGGCAATCGTCCAAGTAGGGGTAAATTTGAATATTTCTCTGTCTGCAATAGGCAATGGCTGGAGTCAGGCATTTTGTGAAAACTCTGAGAGCAGTGGATAAGCCAAAGGGAAATGCAGAGAACTGAATGCATAGATCCTGCCCTGAAATATAGATATTTCCTTCAGGAGTCCCTGACTGGGATGTGCCGATAGGCCTACTTTAGGTCTAGGGTGGCTAATCAGGCATCTTTGGACAGCATAGGGAGAAGCTGCTGTAGGGTGAGCATTTTTTATTTTGGTACCAGCAGGAAGGTATTTAGAATGGATAGAACTAAGATTGGGTGCCAGGTGCCCTCTTTTCTGGGTACCAGGAAAAGTCTGGAATAAAAACCTTGGCCTATCTGTTCTGCAGGAACAGATTGAATTGCCCTTATGGAGAGCAGGGACTGAACTTGGTTTTATGCCTCTGCCCACTGGTTTGGAGGAAGGTCTGGGAACCCTTTTGGGGTTGGCAGCATGTGGAAATAAAATTTGTACCCCTGGGATACTATGTTGAGGACCCATCGATTGTTGGTGATGGAGGTCCAGTTTTTTGCATGGTGGGGAAGTTTTTCGCCTAGGGGCACGAGCAATTGGGCAAAGATGAGGGGAGGATTTGAGAAGTCATTGTGAATTCTTTCCATAAGGAGATGGCTTAGCACTCCCTGTTTTAGAAGTGGAGGTACTCCATTCCTTAGATCTCTGCATACCCTGTGACTGTAGTCTGGGGGGGGTCTGTTTCCCCTCGGTCTAGTTTGAGGTGGCCTTGAGGGGGCTGGAAAGGACCAATGTTTTGAGGGGCAATGCCTACTGAATCTTGGAGGCTGCACTTGCAAAAAATCTTTGACTATCTGCACACACTTCGCTTTTTCTTCCATCTTTTTTAAAACCTCTTCTGCTTTGCTGCCAAACAGATTGTCATTGTTCAGAGGTGCATCCAATAATTTTGATTTGACATGGTCTGGCAAGGTCTGCTCCTTAAGCCAGGCATGCCTTCTAAGTACAGAACCTGTGACTGCTGCCCTGCAAGATGCTTCTAGGGCATCAAACCCACACTGCAGGGTATGCTTGCTGACTTGGCTTGCAGAATACATAAGCTCCTGTAATTCTTTATTTTCTGCACATTCAGGGAAGGCAGATAATTTTTGCTTAATAAGTTCCATAGTATGTTACTGGTATTTCAGCATGTGGAACTGACAATTTAATGCTCTAATGGCAAGAGTTGCAGATGTGTATACTTTTTTACCCCATCTGTCTAAAGCTCGGGAATCCCTGTCCAAAGGGGTGGGATTCTTAGCTGTAGTTACTTTTATTCTTTTAGGTCCTTGGGAGATGACCTCTAGGTCAGCAGTAGGATTTTTGAAAAGACATTTGTGTGAGTCAGGGACTCTGTAGTACCTGTCAAGTTTCCTGGGAGCAGGGGATAAAGTATCAGGAGTTAGACTGGATTCCATAAAGACATCATCCACAACATCTAGAACAGGAGGGATAGCTAAGGGTCTGTGCTGTGGTAAATCTAAAAATTCCCTGAGTCTCTTTTTGGACTGAGGATAATCCTGGCATTCCAAATGGAAATACTCTCTCAAATGATGTAGGGTTTCACCAAAGGAAAAATCCCCTGGAGAGGAGGCAGAAGGAATGGATTCCTCTGCATCTGAATCCTCATAGGCAGATAAGGGCATGTCTTCATAATCAGAAACCTAAGAGTCGTCGGAATCTTTGTCAGATAAAGCTACTGGGGACAAATTTTTTCTTTTAGCAGGGGAAGGTTGGCTTCCCTTAATCAGCATGATAAGGTCTTCCTCCATTTTAAGCATCTGTGATTGTGGCAAGGAAGCAGGCTCTTGAGTTAGGGTCATCGGTTTTTTAGGCGTAGTTTGTACTCTGGGCCTTAGAAACTCGACAGTTTTAGAAAGAACTGAAGATACAAAAGAAGTCGTCGGTTTGTGATGGATATCAGTAGTGGGAAGAGCTTCCTCAGAAGCCGGTGCCTGCACAGCAGCTCCGGACCCATCCAAGGTAGAGACATCCGCAGGTTCTGTAGTCAAAAAAGAGTCTCGCAGCATACCGGACTCCGAACGGGTCTCAGTAGCGGCCTGCAAATCCATCAAAGCAGGCATCAGGGGCTGCAAAAGTGCCTCACTGAGTACTGGCGAACTGGCAACTAGCTTAATGGAAGCGTCGTCAGCAGTTTTGGACCTGTGCGGTCTGTCTCTGTCTTTATCCTTACATTTTTTGGAAGATCGGTAATCGGTTAGCTTACCGAAGCCATTTTGGAATACAGAGATCGAGAACGAAAGTATTTAGCTACAATAAGGGCCCAACGATGAATAGTTCGGGCATTGAACAAAGCACAAAACCGGCAGCGAGGTATATCATGGTCTGGGCCTAAACAGGTGACGCAGTAAGAATGGAAATCTCGGTGTGATATTTGCTTTCCACAGGCGAGACAATTGTTAACTTTTTCTGACATCGGTTACAGCAAGAAAAAAGGATCCCCAATGGGGTACTTAGCTTTAGAAGACTTTAACTTCAACTTTGGAAATGAAAACTCAGGTAGCAGCTGACCGTCACTCATGCGAACTGCTTCTGTTTCAGGCTCCTCGGCAAGACAGACTGATGTAATAGCTTCGGCTGCCTGTTTTTATACCACTGACGACCTGATATCAGTCCTGATGCGACAGCAACTGATGTAGAAATACTAAGTCTCTGGTATTCGGGCCAACTGAGGGCTACTCCTTGCAGGATAACCCAAGTGTGATGACTGCAACAATGAAACACGAAGAACATCTGTAAATCTTGTAAATAATTTTGTGACTGCGTTTTGTTGTCTGTAACCCTACGTGATGTGGTGCATATAATACCTGTACTGGCTTCTGTTGAAAACAGCTTACTTGTGGTCAGAATTTCCTGGGCAATCTTAAACAAACAAAAATAAATAACAAATAAACAAACAGCAAAACCATCTTTCTACTAGGGAAAAAAAGACAGTAGTACTTTAGTTACATCTGTAAAGTATGACACTCGACATTAGTGCTACAACTACTCAAGAGTTATTCAGTTTAACAATGCTCTGATACTACAGCTGCTTCTTTTAATATGCATGATGAATTCCATTTAATAGTAGTGTAACAATAAGGAAGATGGTCAGGTAATGTACTTCTGTATTTCTGCACCATTTAACAAGACGCGTGGAGTCTACGGCATTGGCTTTTTGATCTAATAGACTTAATTATAATTTTGACTTATCTGTCTGGGTAAGTGAATTGTCTGTTTTTAGTCAAAATATGGGGGTGTGTAAAGCTTACTGCATCCACTCAATCTTGCATGTTTTGGGGACATGGAAGGAAGTATGGTTAGCTGAAGAGCATCTAGGCAGAGAAGGGAAAAACATGCATCTAACAACAGCTATAAAGTTATCAGTATTAGTGTTTTTTTTTTCATTCTGCATTACTAATTTGTCACTTACTTTGTCCTTTGTCCAAAACAGGTGTGTCTCCACGAGAAGAGCAGTTACTGCGGGGGACATTGCATCTTGTTGCACACCCTACCAATGTGATTCCAGCCAGGACACCATCTGATGTAGCTGGATCTTCTGGGTTCAGATCCCCTTCCAGAAAGATTTCTCCAGCAGAGTAATCATCATCACTGGCAGCTAGGAAAAGTATGAGCAAAACCTTTACAACAAGCAGCTAACTATTGTGCTGTAATACTGAATGAGACAAGTTAAGTTCACAAGCAACACATGACTCAAACCTCTATTTATGCAAATATTGGGAATATGTACCAAAATGGAAATGTTGCTATGAATAATTAAGTCCTAAAGGTTAAAAGCTCTCAAGCATAACTCTTCTCATTGCTAGCTTTAGCTGAAGAATTCATCATATACTGTACATACTAACTTACAAATCAAATCTCATATTGCATAACTTAAGTTTTTCTACTCATTCATGCAGGAATATTTACCAGATATGTTAGCTACTAACCAAAGTGCTCATGCATTTTATGGTAATTGTGGCTTTTGTTCTTTCTACTCTGCATTTCTTTTTAAATAACATTACTATTTGGAACTGCATGTGCTACATCTTCTTCTTTCGGCTTTTTCCCAGTTAGGGGTCGCCACAGTGGATCACCTGTCCGCTCATGATTGGCAGTGGAGTTTTACAGTGTCGAGTTGCCAGCCCGGCACCCGACCTTCCACAGAAGGCACACACATGCACACACTCACACCTAGGGCCAATTTAGAGTGTCCAATCCACCTACAGCATGTCTTTGGGATGTGGGAGGAAACTGGAGCACCCGGAGGAAACCCACACGACCACAGGGAGATCATGCAGACTCCGCACAGAAGGCACCCCAGCCGAGAATCAAACCGGAGAACCTCTTCTGTGAGGCGGCAACGCTAACCGCTGCACCACCATGGCTGCCCCAACTACATGTGCTACATCTATATATCATATACTTGCTTTTGAATTACATTTGCTGTTCCTATGAACTTATTTATATTAATGTAATTGCATTGTGCCTGGGTCATACATGAAAATGTGCCATGGACCAACCATCTGCAAGTTATCATATAAAAGGTAAAAAAATGTCAGCCATACTGATATATCTGTGAACTTTGAGTTACATGTTAGTTTTTTAAGCACTAGCACATGATCAGACATCTTCATCATGAACCCCCTATTTCAGACTTTTGACATGGGACAGAATGTTGCATCAAATGTTGCCATCTCTCTTTCGATTCAATGCCACTCTCTCTTTACCTTCTTTGACAGTCATGCCGGACTGACACAGGTCTTCTCTCACACAATCCAGCTCTCTCTTTCCTTTTGCATTCTTTCTGTCTGTTGTAAATTTTATTTACCAGATTGTCTTCTGTTTTGTTGCACATATACTAGATCACCATAATATGTTCTTTCTGCTCTCCTGTCTAATTGGAGCTACTTGGTCTTCTGGTCTGATGTCACTCATCTCTTAATCTGTCCAACAGTGTGCAACCTATCACCCATTACAGCAATTCCTCTCCATCACTTCTAGCTTCCTCAGGTGGTCTGCCTTCACTGCCCAGGTTTCTGTACCATTCAATAGTACTGGTTGCACCACTGTTTTGTACACCTTACTTTTCAGTTTCTTTGATATCTTTCTGTCACACAATACCACTGAAGCTCTGTGTCACTTATTTACAACCCCTCTAATTCTAGCTTTGACATCATCATTCAAACTTCTCCTGAATCACTACCCTCAGAGACTTGAAGTTATTAACCTGTTCCACTATCTTCCATTAAATATAATTTTTGCTTCTTCTTATTCCTCCTTTCTCCTACAGTTGCAACTGTCTTATCTGTATTCATTTTCATCCCATGTGACTTTTGTTTTGCATTCTATTTCCCAATCATTCGCTGAAGTTCTTCAGACTCTGCCTGTAATGCCACATCAGCTGCATACAACAGCTTTGTTGATCTTTTACCTCAACCTGTTTGTCAGTGTAGTACATCACTAGTAAGAACAGCACTGGGCTCGGAGCTGAACTCTGATGCACAACCACTCCCACTGAGAACTCCTCTGAGAGTCAAAACACTCTTCATATTTGTGTCACTGGGTCCTTATACATAGGCTGTACTAATTCTCCCAATATTACTAGGACTTCAAACCATCACGGGACAGCCCAAATCAGCTTTCTTATGACGCTTTTGTATGCTTTCTCCAAGTCAAAGAATGCCTAGTTGGACTCCTTCCTTTTCTCTAGTTAATTCTTAACTAGTGTCTCACTGCAAACATGACCAGATGCGAGTGAGTTTTACAACTCTATAAATAAAAAAGACACTTTGGGGTACTTATGGAGTCACAGCTAGTATCTAAAGGAGAAAGTATAGCTGTGTGACTAACAAACCATAACAGCAGATGTTTCAGTAGGCTGTAAAGAAACACAGAATGCTTAGGTGGTAAAAGAATTGGACAATTGATGGGGATGTAAACAGCAGTTAATAAACTTTATAAACTTAATAAAAACAAAATTTGTGCTAATTGCTTTCATTCCAATAATCAAGGGACTTCATCAGAGCATGAATAAAAAATTCTTTCATCATGAATTTTATAAAATAAAATCCCATCCAATCCCTACTGTCAAAATAGATCACGTCTTGTAAACAACCTTCTCAGTTTTGAGGGTACATATTAAATAAAGCAGTAAATTTAATAATCAGTTCTCATAAGTAAAAAGTTAAAATAATTGTGTACTTCAAAGTACATTAATAACAGTTTCCTAAATAGCACAGAACATATATATTTATACTAATTTAACAAAACTCAAACACAGCTATATTTATACTAATTTAACAAAAATCAAATACAACTTAAATAGCTGACCCTCACAAAACCACTAGAAATAAATTCCACTAAATGTCAAAAATGTCTAAAATATTTAAAACATTAACATATTAAAAAGAAGTGAAAAAATAAATAATTACAATTTAGCTGAACATAACTTAAGAATGCTAGCTATTGAAATGTGGTTGTTCCAACCTGGTTTTATTGTTGCATTAAACCTAAGTTGCCAAACTAGTTCTCTGTACATCAAATGAATTTCTTACACTCCCCGGGTCCTTGAAAATTTTATCAATAACTGAAAACTTGAATTTGATCTTTTCTTGTTACTTACATACAAGGGTATGTTTACACAGTACATTATTGACATTACATTTACTTATGTCATATACATGTTCATATATCCTCTTTTTTTAAGGACGTTCAAATAAAATCCTAAACAGACCAGACATATAGCAATGCATATCACACCCACAGTACTACAGTTTGCTCCAATCTGTATACTCAAATTCCTACCTTTGTATGTCACTGGAATGGTTTCACCCTCCAAAATATATTTACAGTAGTAATACATTCCACATTTTCATGTTCCTACTCTACATATCATAACTTTATTTTCTGTGTTGTCATCTTCTCAAATTCGTTTTTTAAGTTCATGCCTCTCTTAAAAACAAAAAGTCTGATGTTCACTCACCTGTTCCTTCAAGTGTAGATCCACTTTAAAGATGTCCCAGTATAAAAAGAGAAACTCAGAAAACAGAACCTGTGAATTTGTCATATGGGTAAATTTCAGTTACCAGCTAGTAAGTGACAGAAAAGAAGACATTTAGAGAACCTGCTAGAAAATCTACCACTAAAGGTGAAGATGAAGCGCTGGCTGGGAAGAATCCTGCAGCTGTTCAGCAAAAAGCAGTTCAAGTTCCAGCTTTTGTGCAAGACATGACCTCCAGTGATCAAAAAGAAAAAAATAAGTCAAAAGTAAAAAAAAAATGTGAAAAAGAGATTTGTGCTTTATTGGCAAGCAAAGGTAACCAACAGTTTTACAACTTGAATGCTGAAGAAAGATACATTCTGAATTCAACAGTGAACGACAGGGAAATTAGGTGTATGAAACCGGATAAAGGGGGGGGGGGGTCCTTGTCATCATGTACAACACTGACTACAACGGACACATGTTGAACCTTTTATGTGACATGGAAACATATTGCCCTGTGTCTCTTAACGAGATTAACATAGCTTATAGGGGCATCAGGGTGGCATTGGGAGGAGTTTTTTCTTTTTGATCAGCTTAACTCCGATTTGTTTGAATTTTTAAAAGTACTGGATCCCATTATTCCACCCAGGAGGAAATTTAATTGTTTCTCTGAGAGGGTGATGGTGTACCTTGCTGTCAGTCCTGCCAGGCTTTTTACGCTGGCAAGACGAATAATGGGTTAAATTGTAGAATTTACCAACACATATACAGCATCCAGAAACTTGACAATAAATGTGCACAGGCACACCATTCTATGGTTTGTGTTGGTTTTGATAAGTTCAAGTTTCTAGTGTTGGAGCAGGTTCACAATGGCACTTTTTGTGGTGATTGGAAAAATGTATTGATGCACAGGGAAATGGTGTGGCAAATTAGATTAAATACCACCAATTCCTCAGACTTAAACAAAAGTGTTTCCATCACCAGTGAACTTAAAAGAAGGCACAATATGGTTTGAGATTTTTTAACAAACTTGCATACAGTTATTATTTTACAGGTATTAAGTTTTTAATGTTTTTTCTACAATGCTGTTATTAACCAACATTCAGTTATGTATGAATCTTTTATTAGAGGTTGGTCTATTACACACTGATTGCTTCATCATTGGGGGTGGGGTTCATTTACTTGAAAAGTATTTAAATTAGTTTTTACTTTGTTTTGTGGTTCTGAATATGTCACTGTACTGACGAAAGTGGTAAACCATGTTTATTTGTTTTATATTAAAGGGAAGTAAATATTGTGGGAAGAAATATCCAGGGAATTGTTATGGCTAGGCTTGTATAGGCCCTAGGGCCGACAGCCTAGTACCAATCTATGAACCTATGAACCTATGAAGAGTTTTGGAGATTTTTAAGGTTATTTTGTTTTTTCTTCTGCCTGCTATTGGACTGCCATGTGCCAGGGTGTTTGTGCTGTTTATCTTCCACAGCAGGAGTTGTGGCCAAGATGGCCATGAGAAAGCAGCCAAAACTTCTAGTAGTACAGATGCAATCCTACTAGCAGAAAGATTTGTTTCTGACAACACAGTGGGAGGGCACAGTACTAAAAGGTTGAGACAGTGGAGTTTTTTGTGAAAAATGATTACTCACTGTACACCAGGCAGAAGAGAAGTAAATGTATTCCACCAATCAGGGATTGTTGAGAATTAAGTGTGAAATTCAAACTGCTGTATTCAGTTATCTTAAGAATATTTTTCCTGTAGGGTCAAAGTCATTTTTGATGCAGAACATGCTAAAGAGGAAATACAACAGTTTGTCCAACAAAAAGTGACCTGTCAAGACAAAGGGGACTCTGCTTCTTATTCTTCTGATAATAGAGCTCATAGAGAGCCTTTGCCTGTGAAACATTTTCCACTGTTTCAAAGGAAAATGCTTGAGAGATAGAAAAGCAAAGGAATTGACTGTAAGAAGCATGAGGACATTGAAAATGAACCAGATATTGGAGTTGTGAGATGCAGATCAACATGAAGAAAAACAGCAACTTGGAAATTAATGAATAAATGTGGGATTACAAAGCATCAACCACATTTGGTAAATATGGAGGAAAAAGAAAACCAGGAAATAAGTTGGGGGTGGGAGGATGGCATAATGGTTACAGTGTTTACCTAACAGGCATGAGGTACAAGGTTTGATTCTCACATGGGGTAATTGGTTAGGCTTAAAATGGCCCACAAGTGCATTTAGCCTAGTACTAACCTATGAATCTATGAACCATATGAAAAACTGGATTTTTTTACTTTGTTAAACTTGTAGGAGACTCCAAAGCATATGTCCTACTTCACAATCCCTAATGTTTGGAAGAAAAAAAAGGAGAGGAAGAGAAAGGAAAGAGGTAACTGTAAGTAAAACAATTGTTGTTCTTAACAGTATTTTTATAAAACAAGACATACATTGCATGTTACATAGTAAACCATTTTCAGTTATAAAACACAAAAACAACTGAAATATATTCATATATTGTATGTTACATAGTAAACCATTTTCAGTTATAAAACACAAAAACAACTGAAAATGCTTTACCTGTTAAAGCATATTTTGTTACGTTTGTGTGTTATAGGGATGCTAATCTAAACAGGTGTACTTTTTTCTCTTCATTCTTTCTTCTTGTTTAGTTTTAATAAATGTAGACACTGCAATGTAAATAAACATAAAAACGTGGACAAAAGAATGTTTACAGTAACAGGCCTTAATTTTAGGTTCTTCAGGTAAGGGAATGCTTGTAGAAGTACACAGAACATGGTATAAGTAAAACTGATATGGTTTTTCTTACTTCTGCATAAGGGAATGACTGGATTAGGGCCCTTTACTTGATCTAACAACAAGCTTATGGGGAAGTAAATAAATACAAGAACACTAAGGACAGGATTCACGAAACCTCCGTGTAAGAGTTAATATGTCTTACACGGAGGCTGCAGTTAAACGGTGTGATGTCAGCATGCCATGCATATTCATGAGGGCATGATGAATCACACCCTAGGCTAACACGGTCCGTGTAGGAAAGTAGGGAGCGTGTCTGCACGGCGAGTTCTGCAAAGGGATACACCCCCAGAAGAGTCACAGTCCTGAAAGTAAACTCCCACGAGTGAGTCCGCGGAAATGTCAAGAAACACAACACCACACATACCCCCACAGACTATAAACCCAACTGTAATGTAAAACGTAAAAATTAACAGTTTAATTTATTTTTTTTATAATTTCAAAAATGTTTGCCCATAATTGTGCTCGTTTGCACGGGTCTGCCCTTCGCTCAGCCACAGTTAGCAGTCATTGCAAAAGCATATAAGATCTAAATATGCAAATTAAGCCACATAGCAATAGCGTAGCAGTAGAGACGTTGGCCAAAGAGGAGGTAGTCACGGTTCGAGCCCCAACAACATCATTTTCTATTTTTAGTGAAATAAGCACGAAACAATCCCCTGACATATATGTGTGTGTGTGTATATATATATATATATATATATATATATATATATATATATATATATAAAACTATAATTTATGTAAAATGTAATGAAATGGGCCATGTATTTTTGAAGAAATCTGACATAATAAAAAAAAAATTTTATAAGTGCCCATAGCTGAGCAGCGCTCTAACAAGCTGAGTATGACTGCCCGCAGGTGAGCAGTGGTTTAACAGGTGTAATATGAGTGCCCGAAGTTGAGCAGCACTTTAACACGCTGAAACTGTGTGCCCGTAGCTGAGCAACGCTTCACACAGCGTAATATGTGTGCTCATAGCCAAATAATGCGTTAACCAGCGTAAGCCGTTTGCGCGGAGCAGCGCAGCTTGCCAACTGGCTTACCGGCGGGCAATGTTGAGCAAGCTGTTTCAAAGCCGCCTTTACACAGACACACACCTCCTAGCCTGTCTTGACAGTAGTAAAATAAAAAAGCAATGCCCAGGCTCGAACCCAGGATACTGTGCATCATAGTCAAAGTACTGAACCACTAAGACATGACAGTTGTACTGAGAAATGCAGTATTAGCATATATATAGGAATGAATGGAAATAGAAGCATGACAAAGCAGGTTTTTTTAAGATGATACATTTCCAAAATGGCCAATCACAGGTAAGTGCGGGAAAAACGGCATACATAAGCCCCATAGGCGGGAATACACAGCATAACTGATTGTGGAACCTATTTGCAGTCAGGATGGCAGGTGTAGGAGAGGGCAGTCACTTCCGAGCACAGAAGTGGGGTGTTGAGGAGACAAATATATGGTTTGGCTCGTAGTCCACGATCATGAGGCTCAACTCATGCAGGGCCAGGTTCTCTGGGGTGCGTACAAGGCAGAGGCGTGGAACCGGTTGGCACATGATCTCACCAGTGCCACAGGCATATCAAGGACTGGTGAACAGGTCTGTCACCACCATGCGGACCTGAAGAGACGAAAGCAGGACCAACTGAACCGTTGGATCCAGGAGGCCTGGCAAATGCCCAACGCCCCACTACTGAGTAAGTATCCATGTAATTAAGTATGTAAGAAATTATCCTAGCTGATATTATGGAGATGTATGTTCCAATATTACTTCATTTATATTACAGCTGCAGGTGTGCGTTCTGTGAATCGGCGCGCCTATGATGATAGGCTGGTGCGGTTGCGCCACCAGGCAGGTTAGTAATTATTTTGCTGTAATTGTTATAGAATATAAGTGAGACAGCTTGTAAAAGAGTTCAGTGTTGTTACATATTAATAAAGTTGAAATAACACTAGAAGAAAGATTCTGCTAGTACTGTATGATTAGATAAGTGATGCAGCCTATAATCCAGAAATAAAAATTAAACAAGTCTGAAATAGAGATTTTCCACCTGTATTGTAATATCAGATAACTTGCTTCAGCCTGAAAATTACTGGTAAACAAGCTAAAGATGATAGACATGTGTCACATACATCCCCTTTTAAAATCTGCCATATGAAACAAGCGAGTCTGTTGGAAAGGATTGTTGTAACCAATATAGAAATGTTAATAACGCCTAGAATTAAGTACCATCTTGAATTGTAAAAATAAAACAAGTGAGAGTGTGAGAAAGAGGTATGAATCAACCAAGAAAGCTGTAATAAGTCTTGAATAAAGTTATACTGCAGTCAGTACATAATGAAATGAATGAGACAGCCACAACCAAAGAGTGAAATGTTTGTAATAAAGTAGTGAAGCTGGAATGTGTCTGCCCCACAATTTGGATATGTTGCTGTAACCTTCCAATATGGAGATAGTATGGTTGTATGAAATACTGAACATCCACAGTTGTCTAGAGCCATATAAATCAAATGTAGCAGGATGCTGTACCTGAACACAGCCAGATATGAACATGTATGAATAAAAATGCAATGTATATTAATGTAGCAGTAACATTCCCATCATCAACATTCCTAAGGTTACATATAGGAAACTGTACTAAGACCTGTAGGGTATATATATCTGCAGCTACTAGAAATGTACAGCATATGTATAGATAGTTGAAGTTGTTAATGAAATATTTCTTCACCCTACCCTATATTCACAAATAATGCCATTCCACACCAAACTGGGTATGTGTATTCACAATTAATTCCCATGGACATTTGTCCTGTTGGTTCATACATATTTGCATGTACGTTGATGCATGTGCCCTGTTCACATATCCAAACCTGATGGCATGTTGCCATCAATCAACCCTGCATGTTGTTGGATTGTGTACTGTTGTTCAAAATATGCATGTGTTATGCTTGCTGTTCAATGTTTGGAATTCATGGGTGTTTGGTTAATGGGAATACTGATGCATGCTGTTACAACTAATTTTGAATGGTATTGTTTGTTACTAACCCAAAATGTCATACAGTATTGCTAAACATAGGACAACAGGGAAGTCGGGTTCCAGCGGACCCACCTCTCCCACCTCAGCTGACGAGTGCACCTGGCACTAGTGCCCAGGCCAGAACCTCCTCCGGTGGCCCTGTGCCACCTTTGGGTGGAAGCGCTACAGGGGATGGGGCTCGTCCCCCCTCTGCAAGCGTGGCCGGAGGAGAACGTCCACTCACCCTCCAAAGTGTCCGGTCTGTGGTGCATAGTGAGATCAGGCATTCTGTGCTTGAACCCCTACGCCAGCTTGAGGCACGGGTGGCGCAACTCACGGGTGTGCCTGCCCATCCTACACAGCCCCCAGCACAGCCCCATTCTGGGCAGTGAAGGTGCAGTGGCAACTGCCCATGGGTGGGGATCTCAGTTCCACTGTTGCCATCTGTGGACTCATGGACTCGTGATATCCAAACATCCATCCCCGTCAATTGTGTTTCCCCCCCACATGTGTCATACCCTGCCCCTGTATTCATCTTGTTTGTCTTGTCTGTTAACCTCCCCTACCTACCTCCCCAAATATACCTACTTCCTGTACCTCACATTCCACTCTCACCTGAAAAAAAAATAAAAAAGGGCACTCTGTTCCCACAAAAAAATTACGCCCCATACATAGCTGCCCATTTTGGAGACATGTCTGCTGGACATGTCAACTGGTAATTACAATTGGCTGTACAACATAGTTTGTTGTCCTCACCCCTCTTTCAGGGGTGGAAGGTTTCAAATTTCACACCAAATTACACACATATGCACAGCTGTTGCTGATAAAGAAATGGGCAGCTATGGGCCTTTCCTACATCCTTCCTGCAAATCCCGAGCTTGTTTTCCTACTGTCCTACCCTCTCTGTGCCCCCCTTTTCACCACTTTTCTATCTCCCCATTTTCTTTTCTTTCAAAGAAATTAGCGCGGGTGTGCGCAAGAGTAAGCACTTTTAAGCAGTAGTCAGCGGATGTGCGCTTGTGTGCGCTTAGCTAAGCGTGTGCCGGTTGCCGACAGCGACATGCATGAGCACCACGCTAACCCACTTACAACTGCTTAAAAGTGCCTTAGTCACGCTGAATGACAAGGTCTGTAGTCTGCTCAGCAGCAAAATAAAATTCCTTTGTCAGTCTCGAACGCAGGACCTTGGAAACTCTAGTCTGCATGACTTACATGCAAGAACTTTGTGCTGAAAGCAATATATCATGAAATAGTAGGACTGAATGTAAAGGGAATATAGGAAGGCTATTACACATAGCTTTTCTTGTATCTTTACTGACAATTCTTGTGGAATTGTATTACATTAGTGTGATAAGAGAAACAGCCATGCTAGTAGGTAATAATTTGACAGTAGCACATTGCAAAAAACACACACTATCAGAGCAGGATAAACACTGCCATATTTGAATAGGTAAGAGGCCAGACCTCACAACTGTGACTGATTTACAGGGATGTTCCTGATTTGCAAACAAATGTTAACTGTGCCCCACTGACTCCCTGCGAAATGTACTAACAGTAGGCAGAAACGTGTGGAATCCCATGTAATGGTAACTATCAATTAGTTAAAGTACACACTACTTGCATGTCAGAAATGGTGTAGTAATACATATGCTCAAAATATCCCAAAGTCACAACAGCAAAATATCTGAAATATATCACGGGTGTATCCCATTGATATGTACCATTCCCTGAGGCTGCTAAAATATACACCTGAGAGTATATGAGGCCTGCAAGTGCCAGAAATTCACAGGCATATAATTCTGTCTGCTGTCACACACTCTGTGAATAGCTATAGAATTGCTTCCACAAGCACACCCTCATGTAGGAGTACAACCCAGAAATATCAAAGGATGTAGCCATCTAATAAAATAAGGACAGTATAGCAGTTTACAAGCACTGCATGTGCCTGATATTCATAACTGTTAGTACAAAGTACAAGGCCCCACTACTGCTCAGCAGCAAAATAAGATACTTTTGTAGGTGTCAAACCCCACACCTTGGCCTTACCAGAATGCATGCAGTACCAGCAAACCACACCAAACATATAAGGAATTGCTGCTGAAAGAAATATATCATGCATTACAAGGAGTGAATGTAAATGGAAAATAGGAAAGCCATAGCAACACATTCTAGTAAAGACAATTAGCAGGCCTTCAAGGAGTGAATGTAAAGGCTAAATAGTGAAGCCATAGCAACAAATTGCAAGAGCTACTGTTGTATGCCAGTTAATCCACAAGTCCCACAGGAAAGCACATACTCCCATGTAAACAGTATTAGTATTATTAGGTGTCAGTTGACATACACACTGAGAAGAATGAACTGGAAGAAACAACAGTCATGTTTCAGTACAACATGCATTTCAGTGCCTACAACACAGCCTTAGATATGAGAGACATACCAACCTTTACACTCACAGAACAGTGTCCACAGCAAACCAGCATGGTCCCCACCTTGAAAAACTGAAAGGGCTACGCCTACCTAACCTAACATTTTATAGCACTGTCCTGAAATCACAGTGACAACTGCAATTACCACACAGCAGGCTGCATGCAATTAGTAAATGTTGGCTAACAATTGGTGCAGAGGCCATCACATGCACATGTGCAGATACCTACAAAAGCAGCCTGTACTCCCAGTCCACACATGCAATAATATCACTGCAGCAACTGGAGGGAGAGAGAGAGACAGAGAGAGAGAGAGAGAAACCAAAAAATAATAATAATAAAAAAAAACATCAAGACAGCAGCAGAAAGCCAGCAGCAAGCCATACAGTAGCAAGCCATACAGCAGCAAGGCAGCCAGCAGCAAGCCAGCCAGCAGCAAGGCAGCCAGCAGCAAGGCAGCCATCAGCAAGCCAGCCAGCAGCAAGGCAGCCAGCAGCAAGCCAGCCATCAGCAAGCCAGCCATCAGCAAGACAGCCAGCAGCAAGCCAGCCAGCAGCAAGACAGCCAACAGCAAGCCAGCCAGCAGCAAGGCAGCCAGCCAGCCAGCAGCAAGGCAGCCAGCAGCAAGCCAGCCAACAGCAAGCCATCCAAAACAGCAGTCAGAAACAAAGGTATTGTAAACTACATAATCTAATAATCTACATACTGTGAACCCTCCATATGTGTTAGTAGTCTGTATCTATATTTATATGAAGATGTGCATAGGGCAAGGGACATACTGCAACTGTTAGTGAAGGCTGGACATACATATGTAGTTGAAGGTTGCTAACAGTATGCTGCCATAGGCCCAGGGCCAATAGCATACTACCTACCTATGACACAATGCACACACACATGTACTCACTGCAATACCAACTATGTGAGGTGGAATGAGTGTGCCACTGACTGTGTGCAAGGTCTGTAATGGTGTGATTGCTCAGCATGACTTTGTGTCTGTCATGGTAGTGTGTGTCCTTGGTGGGAGGCAGAGAAAGATGTGTCAGTTATTGGGATACAAACATACTACATTGCCATATGTTGTGCTGTGGTTCCCTGTATATGACTGCGGTGTAGGTAGGGGTATGGCCGTAAAGACTAGGGTGCATTACCATTGAAATTGTAACTGTGCATTGCATGCATTGCATGGGATGACAATATTCCCCATCCATTACCTTAATACATACCCCCAGTGTGAGGTTGTGCATTGGACCTCAAACAATGTGCCGAGTACTGGTGTATACTAGTTTGTTGTATGCAGTGTGGCAGGCACTGTCACACAGTTGTTGGCTGAGCACTTGATATGTGGTAACTTACATGTGTATCCCCTGATAGACAGACAGATGCTATATATGGCAGTTCAGTGATATCAGTACAGTTGAGTATTATGTGTGCCATGTTACTTGCTCACATATTTTTCTTTTCCTTCCAGGGAGATGGTGCATCAGCGCAACCCCTGTTATTCGGCTGCAGAAGATGAGGAGATACACCAGAGCCTGGTGTGGGATTTTTCAACACTCTTTTCCCGGACCAGCCAGAACCAGTAGGAGAGGGCTGCACTGTGGCAAGACCTTGTCCGTCGGGTAAATGACATAGGCATGCATAACCGGACATATAAGCAGGTACGCCATCACTGCAGTGATTTAATTAGAAATGTCCGTCAGCGTGCGTCTGATATCCACAGGCAACAGCTTGCCACAGGTGGTGGGGCACCTATACACCCCCCACTCACCAGACTGGAGGAGCTCCCCCTAAGTGTTGTGGCTCCAGCCCAACAACAACAACATCCACAGACGTGTGTAATGATGGAGGCTGGAGCCACCCAGCATGTGGACATGGAGTGTGCAGGTAACATGCCACATCTGTAGTTGACTGCTCTCTGCACTGGTAGTTTATGCATGTGTGAGATGTGTACTGTGTTTGTAGCTGTTATCCTGGAAATTATTGTGCAAGATTGATATTCTCAATAGCAGTACACCTGTGAAAGCCAACTGTTGTACTGCTGTACTGTATCATACTCACAGTATCAATGGCACAGTTGTGCCCACTGACAATAACTGTCTTATTTGTGCAGGTCCCTCTGGAGTAACAGCAAGGCAGCCAATCCATGCTGGTGAGTGTGTAAAAACAATACTTTTAATACTAATGATAATAATAGTAATAATACCCTCAAACAGTATTGTTATGTGTTGGATTGCAGGTGCGTTTGTATGT
The DNA here is from genome assembly GCF_019279795.1 of Protopterus annectens. NCBI lineage: Eukaryota > Metazoa > Chordata > Ceratodontiformes > Protopteridae > Protopterus > Protopterus annectens. The sequence goes on along the minus strand of NC_056746.1, from coordinate 774,484,185 downwards.
GTGTGTTTGTATCTCATGTACTGAGGAGTGTGCATGTGCCCATGTGTGCATGTGCGCATGTGTGCAAGTGTGCATGTGCCCATGTGTGCATGTGCCCATGTGTGCATGTGCCCGTGTGCATCTGTGGTAACACTGTGTACACATTGTAAACCGTGTTTCCTGTCTTCCTCTCACAGGTTCTGGTGTTGCTCTGGTGGTGTGCAGCAGGGAACCTGAAGCCACTGCTGGGGATAGTGATAATGATGATACATGTGTAATGGCACAGGGAGGTGTGACAGGGTCTGTTGTTGGTCAGCCAATCGACAGTACACAGCAGTCAACCCCCCTCAATGCGCACAGTCATCCTGCCGATACATCCATTGTCACCAATGTCCTTAGCTGAGGGACAGCATACAGTGGGCATTGACCAGGGTAATGTGGTATCAGTGGCACATGCATCCCCTCACAGAAGCCATGGCCAGAGTCCTGACATGGTACCACACAGGCAGATGTCCAGGGGTTCTCGTGGGAGCATCCGTGGTCGTACTGCCCCTGTCAGATGTGCCCACAGAGGTCTTTCAACCTCAGCTATGTTCCGGGCTGTAATGCAGGCACAGGCACGTATGGAATGGTACACCAGACAGGGTCTGAGGGAGCTTAGAGCACATCGCACTGCTATGAATGACACTATGCGTGACGTTGCGGCTGCCATCCGTACTGTCGGCGAGGTCATTGACAGACAATGGGGGGACACATTAGATCTGTTCCACAACTACATGTCCATGAGCCAGGGCAATGCAGGATGGTTGAGGAGTCGACGTGGACGTATGCCAGCAACATCAGCAGCTGGCAGTCGTCGCGGACGACAACAAACACGCAGCCACTCCCATAGTGACAGTACAGACCCCAGCAAAGCTGGGTCTGTGCTGTCATCAGACTGCCCTAGGAGACCACGTGCACGTGGCTCTGGACAGTCCCAGCAGGGACATGTGTCCAGTCATCAACCAACTGCTTCTGATGACAGTACCCAGTCTGACTTAGTACCTGATACTGTCCGTAGCACCCCTGCCAGGCACAGGTACCGTGTTCATGGCCAGAGACAGTGATCTGTATGACCTGGCAGGTACAGTCTGTGGCTGTTCACAAACACCCATATATGGCAGCCATGAGGTGGAACTGTGTGCATGCATACACACATGCATAATGCTAACACCTAGGGCTAACACATACGCACACACACCACATCAACATTGCCCCATGTTGTACTGTTGTCTCTCACTAACACACACACACACACATACATGTCGATTGGATATATCAGTGGCAGACTCAGGCATACCAAGTACACACCCTGTGCATATGATGAAACTGTGCAACCTCCTGCAATTTGTCACACTGATGCAGGAACAAGATAACATGGTGCTGATGCACAGGGTGACTACATAGAACTGTAGTAATATTATCATGTTGTTAACAGTACAGTGTAATGATATCATTGTGGGTATATCCCAGCATGCCTGATGCATTAACAGTATGATTGTCATTGTAGTTTTTTATACACCACAATTAATTACAAAAGTGTAATGTCTGCACATCTTTGCATTCTGGTGGTAAGGCTGAAAACACAAACCCACCTACATAGGTAGCACAGGGGATAAGAAAATAGAAGTACTGATACTCAATGCTAGACATGTAAACCGCAAGATGCATGCAGTCCAAACTCTACTCAGCATGGAGAATGTTGATATCTGTGCAGTAATAGAAAACAGGTTCAAGGCTCCCAAGAGCACCCTAGCACTACCAGGTTACACCTCATACCATGCTTGACAGCCCTAAAACACAGAACTAACTATGAAAGGAGGGTGAGTCTCAATAAATGTCAAGGATACCCACACCCCCAGGTTGCTGCCACAGCATGAAGCATCACAGACTATCGATGTGCAACTAACAGTGGGTTAAACTGACTTCCAGCTCATAACCTGCTACAGACCACCCTCCTAAACACAGGTAACCCACTTGGCCTACTTAAGAACACATGAATATATGAAGGTGTCTCCAAACAACATTATATTGGGCAGCTGCATCTACCCACACATAGACTGGGAGCATTACTGTAGCTCCAACACCCTAGGCGAAAGGTTCCTAGAATCCATACACTCAAATGCTATGGAACAATTTGTTACCACTCCCACAAGAGGGGAAAACATACTGCACCTGATCATCACCAACATGTGGACTCTATGCTCCAGACCAGAAGTGTATCCCTCACTGGTAAGATGACACCACAGAGTAATCTCACTATATTCACATACCAACCCCAGCCCCTGCACAGAAAACCACAGTGAAAAAGTTGTGTAATGCAAATTCCATGTATTCACATGAGGCAGGCTTCACACATAGGAACTATTTAAGGTCATAGGTACATATCTCTATGTGGCACACACATACCTCATGTGGGCATTGAAATTACTGCTATAATACATGTCAAACAATAATAAAAGCACCACCCACCACACAATGACAAACTGTGTGACAAAAACACACATGGCATTTGTATGATTCAAACCACTACCTAACTATGCTATGACACTTGAGAGAGACGCATCAGCAGAGTGCACTATTTGCCTTACTGGGAGGTTTCTCTTCTACTGCTATACTTATAGGGTGCTGACATCATCAGTCTTTCAAAAGAGGAATGTACATCATGTAGTGTGTTCTTCCAGTTGCCAAAAGGGCCATTTCTTTCCAAGAAAATTGCACACACCCTAACCCCCCCCCCCAAACACACACACTGAGCATTTGCAGGATTCAAACCCCTACCTAATTATGTTATGACACTTAATAGAGCTACATTAGCAGAGTGAGCTATTCGCATTACTGGGAGGTTTCCCTTTTCCTGCTATACTTATAGGGTGCTGACATCATCAGTCTTTCGAAAGAGGAATGTACATCATGTAGTGTGTTCTTCAGGTTGCCAAAAGAGCCATTTCTTTCCAAGAAAATTGCACACACCTTAATCTCCCCCCCAAACACACACTGAGCATTTGCAAGATTCAAACCCCTACCTAACTATATTATGACACTTGAGAGAGATGTATTAGCAGAGCGCGCTACTCGCATTACTGGGAGGTTTCTCTTCTCCTGCTATACTTATAGGGTGCTGACATCATCAGTCTTTCGAAAGAGGAATGTCCATCATGTAGTGTGTTCTTCCAGTTGCCAAAAGGGCCATTTCTTTCCAAGAAAATTGCACACACCCTAATCTCCCCCCCAAACACACACTGAGTATTTGCAAGATTCAAACCCCTATCTAACTATATTATGACACTTGAGAGAGATGTATTAGCGGAGCGAGCTATTCGCATTACTGGGAGATTTCTCTTCTCCTGCTATACTTATAGGGTGCTGACATCATCAGTCTTTCGAAAGAGGAATGTACATCATGTAGTGTGTTCTTCCAGTTGCCAAAAGGGCCATTTCTTTCCAAGAAAATTGCAAACACCCTAACCCCGCCCCCCCAACACACACACTAAGTATTTGCAGGATTCAAACCCCTACCTAACTATGTTATGACACTTGAGAAAAATGCATTAGCGGAGCACGCTATTCACATTACTGGGAGGCTTTCCTTCTCCTGCTATACTTATAGGGTGCTCACATCATCAGTCTTTCGAAAGAGGAATGTACATCATGTAGTGTGTTCTTCCAGTTGCCAAAAGGGCCATTTCTTTCCAAGAAAATTGCACACACCCTGATGAAGGATGACTGAAAAGGCACGATGACCTCCCCTGATCTAGATGTGAATACCATCATGATTAGGTGGGTATAGGATATGTTTCTCTAACCACTACGGCCACATGGTTGTCAAATGCAACATTTCTATCAACCTGTGTCCCCAGGTCTCTTATTACTTCTAAAGTACTTAATGGGTTAACACCTATGTGGTAATTGGTGGGCACTTACTGTTTTTCCAAAGGGGATGACTATACACTTTACTGCATTTAGCTTGATGACATGGCTCTGGCACCAGTTGTCTGTTTCTATGAGGCCGTTTTTGTAGGATGCTTGTGTCAGCTGGAGGGTCAGATATGGTGCCCAGTTTGTAGTAATCTGCAAACTTGTTCAGACACAGTAATTCCATGTTGGCCTGTACCTCTGGGAAATATATACCAAATAAGGGAGGTCCCAGGACCGAGCCTTGTGGGATGCCAGTTGTAGCTGGTTTGTAGACTGACATGGATGCAGCATTTCTGACCATGTCAGTTCTGTCCTTGAACTGGTTTGCAACCCATCTACTTGAATAGGGGTTTATATTTAAGCTGGTGAGCTTATCTATAATGAACAAGTGGGGTATTGCATGGAAGGCTTTTGCAAGGTCCAGATAGGCTGTGTGGACCACATTCCCCTCATCAATGGCTTTGGTGACTGTTTCAAATGAGTCAAACATGTTTAAGGGGCAGGATCTGCCCTTAAGAAAGCCACACTGGGTAGGGTCCAGTGTCTGTAGGTCCCCAATATCTTTATTTCTGAGGTCCATGATGATCCTTTCCATAGCTTTGCAGACCAAGCTAGTCAGGATTTTGGGGTGATAGTTTGCAGTATCCATTCAGGAAACACCTTTGTGGAGAGGGACCACTGTTGCTGTACACTGCTCTTTGGGTACATATCCTGTGGTAAGGCTGAGATTGAGCAGTAGTTTTATTTGGTGTTCCATTCTTCTTGGAGTTCATGTTGGACGCAGCCCAGGACACCATCTGGTACTATTGATGCTGTGTGTTTTGCTTTGGAGACGCTGGCTGTTACCTCAGCATCTGCAATGTCAGGGGGCCAGCACTCTGCTGGGATAGATATTTGGCATTTTGGTGGAGGGGGGGGGGGGGAATTTTGCACTGAACCTGTCAGGTTGGATGTTGGCAATGTGTGTGGGTTTGGTGTATTATTTGTAATTTTGGAGTAATTCTCAGCATATCTCTGAATTTCCACCAAGGTTCCTACCATCAGTTAAGAAAGCCTTGTGAGTGTCCTGTACAACTTGTATCTTCATAGGTTCATAGGTTCATACTAGGCTATCTGCCCTAGGGCATTTATAAGCCTAGCCAGAGTGTGTGTGGCTTTCGCCACCCCTTGGAATGTGAATATTATGCCCATTTAGGGTTTAGTTTACTGTGCCTCTGTCTAGTAGCGACACAGAGATGACCCCCGGTGTAAACCTACGATCTCCCATCCACTCGTCAAGATTTCTCTTGAAGAGAGTCAGTGAGGGGCTCTGCCTAACATAGACTGGGATTCTGTTCCAGAGTGTAGGGAGCCTCTGGGTTATGAATCTGTCCCTCCAGCACATCCTATTTATTTCTGTGTTGAGGTTCAAATCTCTCGCTATCATGGCTCTGATGGATTTGGATTTTCTGAGGTGGAGCATGTCCATTAATTCCGGATTGGACATGGCCTTGTACGTCAGGCATAGATCGCCTCTGAGTAGGCGGTATGCGACTGAATAGAGCTGGAGTTCCTTCAGCCGGGCAGCATATGACAAATGTTTGAGACCCTTTATCCTCTTGGTGAGGTACTTTTGGGGTCTTTCTAACTTCTGCAGGTGTCGGGTAAGGTATATCCCAAATGGGGCATTGTACTCAATTATGGGCCTGATAAGAGAAGAGTATAGGGGCACAATGACCTCTCTTGATCTAGATGTGAATGCTTTCATGATAAGGTGGCCAGTATAGAAGGTCTTCCTAGCCACCTTGGCAATGTGAGTGTCAAATGAGAGGTTACTGTCAACTTGTGTCCCTAGGTCCCTGATTACTTCTTCCGTACTTAATGGATTACCACCTATGTGGTAATTTGTGGGTACCTTGTTTTTCCAAAAGTGTATGACTATACATTTTTTGCCGTTCAGTTTAAGGCCATGGCTCTGGCACCAGTTATCTGTTTCTATGAGGCCTTTCTGAAGGATGCTTGTGTCCGCTGGAGTATCAATTATGGCACCTAGTTTGCAGTCATCTGCAAACTTTGTCAGCCAAAATCCTCCTATGTTTGCTTGCACCTCGGAAAAATAAATGCCGAACAAGAGGAGTCCCAGGACAGAGCCCTGTGGGACACCGCTTGTGACTGGCTTAGAGTCTGATATGGCTCCAGCAATTCACCTTGTGGGTTCTGTCCTTGAGCCAGTTTGCAACCCATCTTATGACATATGGGTTTACATTTGAGCTGGTGAACTTGTCTATGATTCCCGAGTGGGGTATTGTGTCGAAAGCTTTTGCAAGGTCAAGGTAGGCGGTGTGAACTACCTTACCCTCATCAGCCTTAGAGACTGTTTCAAAAAAGTCGACCAGGTTCAAAAGGCAGGATCTGCCCTTGACAAAGCCAAATTGGGTAGGATCCACTGTCTGTAGGTCCCCAATGTCTTTGTTTATGAGTTCCATCACGATCCTCTCCATAGCTTTGCAGACCAGGCTCGTCAAGCTTATGGGGTGTTAATTTCCAGGGTCCGTAGAAGCACCTCCTTTGGGGAGTGGGACCACTGTTGCTGTACGCCATTCTTTGGGTATGTATCCTGTAGTAAGGCTGAGATTAAACAGCAGCCTTATGTGCGGGTTTAGTTCCTCTTGGAGTTCATGTATCACGCAACCCGGGACACCGTCTGGTCCCATTAATGCTGTGTTTTTAGCTTTGGAGAGGGTGGCTCTCACCTGGGCATCTGAGATGTTAGGGAGGCTACACTCTGCTGGGATAGATATTTCTCCTTTTGGGGGGGAGGGGGGGGGGGAGAAATTTGCACTGAACCTGTCTGCCAGAATATTGGCAATGTCTGTGGGTTCAGTGTATTTTGTGTCGTTTTGGACTAACTCTGAGCATATCTGGGAGTTTCCACCCAGATTTCTAACATAAGTAAAGAAGGCCTTGTGATTGTCTTTTGTGTCCTTTGCAATTTTTCTGTCAAAGTTGGTCTTGGATGATTTTATGAGGGATCGTGTTTTTTTGCTAGTACTGATCAGAGATGCCTTCCCTTTTAGGGATTTTGCTCTGTCATGTAGTAGCTTCCTCCTCCTGTTGTAAAGTTTGTTAACGGCTGGGGTCCACCAGACAGGACGCCTGCCTTTGTGGGAATGGGTCTTGGTTTTATTTGGGATTGCATGATCCATGCATTCTTGAAGGTGTCAGTAGAAAGTGTTTATAAAGGATTCAGCGGTGTGGTCTGTGGCTTCCAGTGGTCCAGGGGCCTTGAAGGATACCAGTTCAGTCTTAAGAAGTGTGAAATCGGCTTTTGAGAAATTCTTCACTGTGGTCTTTTGTGCAGGGGGTGGAGGCGGGATGTGGATTTCCAGTGAGATTAATTTATGGTCTGATCTCAGCAATGACGGGTATACTTCCGGTGTGGAGCATTGTGTCCCCATGTTTGTGATGATCAGGTCTAGTATATTATCTCCTCTTGTGGGAGTGGTGACTAGTTGTTCCATTGCATTTGAGTTTATGAATTCTAGGAACCTTTGGGCTAGTGTGTTGGGGCTTGAGTAATGCTCCCAGTCTATGTTTGGGTAGTTGACGTCTTGTGAGACATTCACACCGGCATGGAGAATGACTGAGTCATATTTGTACTTGCTTTGGAGTGACCTGAGTGCTTGTGTTATGTGGCAGATTCTAGCGCCCGACAGGCAGGTTACTGTAACCTTTTCCTTGTTCAGTCTGGTGAGCGGAACATCAGTGTATCTGACTATGGAGTCACCTATTACAAGTGTATCAGGCATGTTGTTTGGCCTTAAGGGCTGTGACTGTTTGGCACACTGACTTTGTGAACTATGTGTTGCATGTGCTATGTTTTGAGGTAGTGGTTGCTTGGGTGTCTGCTTTGGAGGCCTCTGTTGTTTTGGTAGATTTTTAATTAGAGCCTCCGGGAATGTTTTTGTGTGTTTATGTGTTTGGTTTGCAGTTGTGATAGGTCTATGTGAGACTGGGTTTGTGGTGTGTGTGGTTACCTTCTCCTCCTGACTGGTTTTGCCAGTACTGAGTTCAGAGAGCTCAGCCTCCAGTTTGGCTAAATAGTTGCATCTCTCACATATATTTGTATTTGTTGGGGGGAGGAGGGGGTTGTCTGTGTACATGAGGCAGGTGTAACATTGCCTCTATATTCCCAGATTCAACATGTTGTAGCTGGCCTTAGAGGATTTTATGTGTGGCCATATTTTTTTGCCATAATACTGATCAGTGATTACTTCCCTTTTTGGGTTTTGCTCTATCATGTAGTAGCTTCCTCCTTCTCTTGCATGGTTTGGTAATGGCTGGGATCCACCAGGCCAGATGCCTGTGTGTATGGGATTGGGTCTTGGTTTTATTTGGGATTGCATAATCCATGCATTCCTGAATGTGTTCATAGAATGTATTTATAAAGGGTTCTGAGGTCTGGCCCATATTTTCCACAGGCACAAGGCCTTTAATGGATTCCACCTCAGTTTGGAGGTGTGCAACATTTGCTTTACACATGTTTTTCACTGTGGTTTTCTGCCCAGGGACTGGGGTCAGGATGTGAATATCCAGTGAGATTACCCTATGGTCTGATATTACCAGTGAGGGATACACTTCTCATCTTGGGCATAGAGTACCCATGTTGCTGATTATCACATCCAGTATGCTTACCCCTCTTGGGGGAGTGGTAAGTTGTTCCATAGCATTTTGGTTTATGAATTCTAGGAATCTTTGACCTAGGGTGTTGCAGCTAGAATAATGCTCCCAGTCTATGTTTGAGTATTTTCAGTCGCCCAATAAAATGTTGTTTGGAGAGACCTTGATATTTTCATGTGTTCTGAAGTAGGCCAAGTGCGGTTCTTGGAGTTAGGAGGGTGGTCTGTAGCAGGCTACTAACTGGGAGGCAGTTTTAGCCACTGTTACTTGCCCGTGGATAGTCCATGCTGCTTCTTGCTGTGGCACCAACCTGGGGGTGTGGTTATCCTTGACAATTATTGATAGTCACCCTCCTTTTGTAATTTGTTCCATGTTTTGGGGCTGTAAAGCATGGTATGAGGTGTAACCTGGTAGTGTTAGGGTGCTCTTGTGAGCCTTGACCCAGGTTTCTGTTACAGAACAGATATCAACATTCTCCATGCTGAGGAGAGTTTGGACTGCATGCATCTTGCAGTTTAGACTTCTGGCACTGGGTAGCATTACTTCTAGGTTCTTATCCCTTGTGATACCTATGGAGGTGGGTTTGTGTTTTGAGCCTTACCTATTCAAGGCACGGTGGGGGTGACAACAGCCTTTGCCAGTATCCAAAAGGCCAGGGGCGATAGGTGCAAGCCATCCGTAGCAGGTGGAGCATCGTGTCTTGCTCAGCATGTCATCCCAGGCTAACAGGCATTGGATCCCCTTTGACTAACAGCAATGCTTAAGCCAATTATTGTAATTGATCATCTTGTCTTCATACTGTGACATCATGCTTGGTGAGGGTAGGATGTCAGTCAGAGTCATCAAGTTTGCATATACTACATGGTGTTACATTGCTTAACACATGGCAATCATGCCTCAGGTGGTGCTGCAGGGCTGTCTATGTTGGATGCAAATACTACACTCCCTGTACATGTTTGAAAGCAGGTTGTGTCATCTTAGGCATCCCTGTTACTATATGTGTGAGTCAGAGAGAGGTATCATTTCCAGGGTTCCTACTGAGCCAGTATATGTGCTATGCATTGCCTCTTTGCCAAGGCCAAGGCATACTGGGCACGCCTCCTTCTGCCTACTGGGGCAGGCTCAGGTTGTTCCTCCTCAGAGTCACGCCCTGCCTGTGATGGCCTTGGCAATGTTGGGGGGCTGTTTGGCCCAGCCCTATGCTGGTCCTGCTGCAGCTGTTTTCGCAGAATCATATTATGTAGCATAGCACATACCATGACAATTTGGGACGTGTAGTTGGTGAGCACTGCAAGGCTCCACCAGATGTGTCCAGGCACCGGAACCGTTACTTGAGCAAGCCAAACACACGCTAGATTACATTTCGTGTTTGTGCGTGTGCCTCATTATGGCGTTCTTGTTCAGGTGTGTGCATTTCTCATGGGTGTCATCAGCCACGGCTCCAGTGCGTAGCCAGCATCCCCCACTAAGTGACCATGTGGGATGTACCCATTGGCAAATGTCTGGTACAGCTGCGTCAAATGCCAGATATGGGAATCATGGTAGCTTCCAGGGCAGCCAGCACACACATTCATTATTATGCCCTGGGCATCACACATGACCTGGCAGTTGATGGAGAGGAAGCCCTTGCGGTTAATGTAGGCCCTACCCCGCTCACCAGCTGGTGCTTTGATGCGTATATGCGTGCAGTCTATTAGTCTATTGCACCCACTACCTCAGGGTATTCCGCTATTTGCTGGAAGAGATGCATATTGCTGGCCAATACCTCACAGGAATTGGAGAAATATACATGATCACCGACATGTGCTGACATGGCATCCAGGAACTGGTGCAGTACCCTGGATGCTGATGCCTGTGATATCCCCATCATATCACCAGTTGGTCTCTGGAAGGTACCTGTTGCTAGTATTCTTAGGCCAACACATACCTTTTTTTCCACTGGGATGGGTTCCCCTCTGTTGGTTCTGTGTGTGAGGTGTGGCCTGCAGAGCTCAACAATTTGCTGTAGGAGGTCTCTGTCCACTCTATAGCGCTCCACTATCTCCAGCTCATGTAACCCCTGGTAGGTGACCCTGGTCCTGTACACTATTCTCCGTCTCCTCACTGTGGGTTGTCCGGCAGCATTTGAATAGTCACCACCCTCAGCATGTTGCATATGTCTCCTTATAACAGCTATGGCAGCCCCTAGCATTTTTGGTCTGAGATGAAGCTTTTTCAGTTTTCACTTCTAATAGCTTACTCCTCTGTTGCAGTGTCTCTTGAGAGAAACATACTGCACTGTTGTTCGCAGAGTTTTAAGTGCTGGGCTGGGCTACTGTTCTGCCTGTGTAATTGCCTGCTTCTGATTGTTTTCACCTGCTAGCTCTGCCAGTATTCCCTGCTAGCTTCCTTTTTCCTTTCTGTTTCCTCAGGGGGAAGCGACAAGCATGCAAGCGCAAACACGCTCACAGCGGCTAACATGCACGCACACATGCTTAGACAGATTAGAATCTGCTTATTCGGGTTAAACCATGTGCACACCAGCGCAAACAAGCTTACAGGTCTTTAAACAGGCTCCTACATGCTTACTCCAGCTTAAACGCGCGCACTCACGCTTACATGCGTGCACTCTATCTTACTCATGCCTCCCAGAGTGCACACGTGCGCATGCACGCCCAGCAAGAAACTTTGGTGTTATCCATAGTGTACACCTTCCATTTCTTGGCTTTCCCATGCCTACTTGTTGACACTCCTCTTTCCATGATGTGTGACTGACATCTTTCACATGCCACTGTGCTCCAATGAGCTTCATTTCTTTCATACATACCCCCCTGTGATGTCACCTATCTCCTACTCTGTTACTCCCCCTTATCCTACTCCTACACTCCAGGGAATGTGCTCATTTGCTATGTGACAGTGCGATTCACTATCCTACCACTCATTTACATAAGATTGCATACTAATGCTTAGTTACATGTCTTACACTCAGCTTCCCCCCTTAGCAACCCCTATTCGGTGGCCATGTTGTTTTCAGCCTGCTATTCCCTTACATTGTAAATTCATGCTTTGTTTTTTATAGCGCAGCCAAAAAAACATTTGTATTTCATTTTTGCATTGGGGTACGTTGCCAGTGGCCACATATTTGGCCATTGGCATGCTGCCTGGAACATATGCAACCTTTATTTGGAGCTGACAAGGCTCCATTGTGTTATTTGCAGAACGGTACTCAGATGTCAATTGAGTACATTTCTGCAGATAACACGACTCTTACACAGGCAGGTTTCTGCTTCCTGGATCGCAAAATTACCTCATTTGCATGCCTTTCGGCTGCAAGTGAGGTAATTAGCATATCCACGCCCTGTCCGTGTAAGAGCTGTTTTGGGTGCTCTCTTACACACAAATACAGGCTGTTCCTGGATCGCTATGGCTGCATGGAGTCTTACACTACTCTTAGACTCCGTGCAAGCCATCGTGAATCCTGCCCTAAATGTAAGATGAGATGTTTGTGGCTGAATGCAAGTGTGTATATGGTTCTCATGTTTCTATGGAGACAAGCTGGCAAGAGACTGTCATGAAAGGAGATACTGCCAGCTCAGCTAGCTGGAATTTTGTAAATTATATGTTATTTGTGAATATTAATATGATTTATATAGAAGTGTGACAGAAGGAGGTATTGCCAGCCCACCTATCTGGAATTTTGTAAGTGGTTGTGTGCCATTTGTGAATGCCAATATGCTTCATGTAAGATGCTTGTGTTACAGACATACTAGAACTGTATGTCATATTGTACAGACATGTGCTGAAGAGAGATTTTGTAAAGTACCAAGCAGAAATGTATATACACACACTATTGTAACTGTTTAGATGTATATATTTTAACAATGGAAACTGCAACACAAGAAGTTAACTTCAGAGGAATAGTTGAGACTGAAGTACTTTATGAGTGGGCCATAAACAAAAGATGTTGGGCAGGACTCACAAAACCTCCGTGTAAGAGTTAGCAAGTCTTACACGGAGGCTGCAGTTAAATGGTGTGATGTCAGCATGCCATGCATATTCATGAGGGCATGCTGAATCACACCCTAGTCTAACACGGCCCGTGTATGAAAGTAGGGGGCGTGTCCGCATGGCGAGTCCTGCAAAGGGACACGCCCCCAGAAGAGTCACAGACCTGAAAGGAAACTCCCACGAGCGAGTCCGCGGAAATGTCAAGAAACACAACACCACACATGCCCCCACAGACTATAAACCCAGCTGTAATGTAAAACATAAAAATTAACAGTTTAATTTTTTTTTTATAATTTCAAAAATGTTTGCCCGTAATTGCACTCATTTGCATGGGTGTGCCCTTCGCTCAGCCACAGTTAGCAGTCATTGGAAAAGCAAAAAAGATCTAAATATGCAAATTAAGCCAAGTAGCAATAGCGTAGCGGTAGAGACGTTGGCCAAAGAGGAGGTAGTCACGGTTCGAGCCCCAACAACCTAAGTTTCTATTTTTAGTGAAATAAGCACGAAACAATCCCCTGACATATATGTACATATATATAACTATAATTTAAGTAAAATGTAATGAAATGGGCCATGTATTTTTGAAGAAATCTGATACAATAAAAAAAAAATTATAAGTGCCCATAGATGAGCAGCGCTCTACCAAGCTGAGTATGACTGCCTGCAGGTGAGCAGTGGTTTAACAGGTGTAATATGAGTGGCCGGAGTTGAGCAGCACTTTAACACGCTGAAACTGTGTGCCCATAGCTGAGCAATGCCTCACACAGCGTAATATGTGTGCTCATAGCCAATTGACGTGTAAACCAGCGTAACCTGTTTGTGCGGAGCTGCGCAGCGCGCCAACCAGCTTACCGGTGGGCAACGTAGGGCAGGCTGTATCAAAGCCGCCTTTACACAGACACACCTCCTAGCCTGTGTAGACAGTCATAAAATAAAAAAAGCAATGCCCAGGCTGGAACCCAGGATACCATGCACCTTAGTGAAAGTACTGAACCACTAAGCCATGACAGTTGTACTGAGAAATGCAGTATTAGCATATATATAGGAATGAATGGAAATAGAAGCATGACAAAGCAGGTTTTTTCAAGCTGATACATTTCCAAAATGGCCAATCACAGATAAGTGCGGGAAAAACGGCATATATATAAGCCCCATAGGTGGGAATACACAGCATAACTGATTGTGGAACCTATTTGCAGTCAGGATGGCAGGTTTAGGAGAGGGCAGTTGCTTCCAAGCACAGAGGTGGGGTGATGAGGAGTCCAAATATATGGTTTGACTCCTAGTCCACGATCATGAGGCTCAACTCATGCAGGGCCAGGTTCTGTGGGGTACGTACAAGGCAGAGACGTGGAACCGGTTGGCACATGATCTCACCAGTGCCACAGGCATACCAAGGACTGGTGAACAGGTCCATCACCACCATGCGGACCTGAAGAGACGAAAGCAGGACCAACTGAACTGTTGGATCCAGGAGGCCCGGCAAATGCCCAACGCCCCACTACTGAGTAAGTATCCATGTAATTACGTATGTAAGAAATTATCCTAGCTGATATTATGGAGATGAATGTTCCAATATTACTTCATTTATATTACAGCTGCAGGTGTGCGTTCCACGAATCGGCAAGCCTATGGTGATAGGCTGGTGCGGTTGCGCCACCAGGCAGGTTAGTAATTATTTTTCTGTAAATGTTATACAATATAAGTGAGACAGCTTGTAAAAGAGTTCAGTGTAGTTACATATTAATAAAGTTCAAGTAACACTAGAAGAAAGATTCTGCTAGTACTGTATGATTAGATAAGTGATGCAGCCTGTAATCCAGAAATAAAAATTAAACAAGTCTGAAATGGAGATTTTCCACCTGTATTGTAATATCAGATAACCTGCTGCAGCCTGAAAATTAGTGGTAAACAAGCTAAAGACAATAGACATGTGTCAAATACATCCGCTTTTAAAATCTGCCATATGAAACAAGTGAGTCTGTTGGAAAGGATTGTTGTAACCAAGTAAGACATGTTAATAACACCTAGAATTAAGTACCATCTTAAATTGTAAAAACAAAACAAGTGAAAGTGTGAGAAAGAGGTATGAATCGACCAAGAAAGCTGTAATAACTCTTGAATAAAGTATACTGCAGTCAGTACATAATGAATTGAATGAGACAGCCACAACCAAAGAGTGAAACGTTTGTAATAAAGTACTGAAGCTGGAATGTGTCTGTCCCACAATTTGGATATGTTGCTGTACCCTTGCAATATGGAGATAGTATGGTTGTATGAAATAATGAACATCCACAGTTGTCTTAGAGCCATATAAATCAAATGTAGCAGGATGCTGTACCTGAACACAGCCAGATATGAACGTGTATGAATAAAAATGCAATGTATATTAATGTAGCAGTAACATTCCCATCGCCAACATTCCTAAGGTTACATATAGGAAACTGTACTAAGACCTGTAGGGTATATATATCTGCAGCTACTAGAAATGTACAGCATAAGTTGTTAATGAAATATTTCTTCACCCTACCCTATATTCACAAATAATGCAACTCCACACCAAACCGGGTATGTGTATTCACAATAAATTCCTATGGACATTTGTCCTGTTGGTTGATACATATTTGCATGTACGTTGATGCATTTGCCCTGTTCACATATCCAAACCTGATGGCCTGTTGCCATCAATCAACCCTGCATGTTGTTGGATTGTGTACTGTTGTTCAAAATATGCAAGTGTTATGCTTGCTGTTCAATGTTTGGAATACATGGGTGTTTGGTTAATGGGAATACTGATGCATGCTGTTACAACTAATTTTGAATGGTATTGTTTGTTACTAACCCAAAATGTCATAAAATATTACTAAACATAGGACAACAGGGAAGGCGGGTTCCAGTGGACCCACCTCTCCCACCTCAGCTGGCGAGTGCACCTGGCACTAGTGCCCAGGCCGGAAACTCCTCCGGTGGCCCTGTGCCACCTTCGGGTTGAAGCGCTGCAGGGGATGGGGCTCGTCCCCCCTCTGCAAGCGTGGCCAGTGGAGAACGTCCACTCACCCTCCAAAGTGTCCAGTCTGTGGTGCGTAGCGAGATCAGGCATTCTGTGCTTGAAGCCCTACGCCAGCTTGAGGCACGGGTGGCGCAACTCACGGGTGTGCCTGCTGCCCATCCTACACAGCCCCCAGCACAGCCCTGTCCTGGGCAGTGAAGGCGCAGTGGCAACTGCCCATGGGTGGGGATCTCAGTTCCACTGTTGCCATCTGTGGGCTCATGGGCTCGCGATATCCAAACATCTGTCCCCGTCAATTGTGTCCCCCCCCACATGTGTCATACTTCGCCCCTGTATGCGTCTTGTTTGTCTTGTCTGTTAACCTCCCCTACCTACCTCCCCAAATATACCTACCTCCTGTACCTCACATTCCACTCTCACCTGAAAAAAAAATAAAAAAGGGTACTCTGTTCCCACAAAAAAATTACGCCCCATACATAGCTGCCCATTTTGCAGACATGTCTGCTGGACATGTGAACTGGTAATTACAATTGGCTGTACAACATATTTTGTTGTCCTCACCCCTCTCTCAGGGGTGGAAGGTTTCAAATTTCACACCAAATTACACACATATGCACAGCTGTTGCTAATAAAGAAATGGGCAGCTATGGGCCTTTCCTACACCCTTCCTGCAAATCCCGAGCTTGTTTTCCTACTGTCCTACCCTCTTTGTGCCCCCTTTTTCACCACTTTCCTATCTCCCCATTTTCTTTTCTTTCAAAGAAATTAGCGTGAGTGTGCGCGAGAGTAAACACTTTTAAGCAGTTGTACGCGGGTGTGCGCTTGTGTGCGTTTAGCTAAGCATGTGTGTGTGAAGCTAAGCGACAGTGCGCATGCGTGAGCACCGCGCAAACCAGCGCTAACCTGCTTACAACTGCTTAAAAGTGCCTTAGTCACTCTGAATGACAAGGCCTGTAGTCTGCTCAGCAGCAAAATAAAATTCCTCTGTCAGTCTTGAACCCAGAAAACACTAGTCTGCATGACTTACCACTCAGCCATGACTGCTATACAAGAACTTTGTGCTGAAAGCAATATATCATGAAATAGTAGGACTGAATGTAAAGGGAATATAGGAAGGCTATTACACAAAGCTTTTCTTGTATCTTTACTGGCAATTCTTGTGGATTCGCATTACATTAGTGTGAGAAGAGAAACAGCCATGATAGTAGGTAGCTAGTAGGTAATAATGTGACATTAGCACCTTGCAAACCACACACACTATCAGAACAGGATAAACACCGCCATATTTGAATAGGTAAGAGGCCAGACCTCGCAACTGTGAGTGATTTACAGGGATGTTCCTGATTTGCAAACAAATGTTAACTGTGCCTCACTGACTCCCTGTGAAAAGTACTAACAGCAGGCAGAAAGGTGTGGAATCCCACGTAATGGTAACTGTCAATTACTTAAAGTATGCACTACTGGCATGTCAGAAATGGTGTAGTAATACATATGCTCAAAATACCCCACAGTAACAACTGCAGAATATCTGAAATATATCACGGGTGT